>NC_089759.1:13166656-13176656 GCF_040412425.1 Macrobrachium rosenbergii
TTGAAAAGCGGGAGTTGGAGTGGTTGGACAGCAAGATAAAGAGTCGAGAAAATAAAGGAGTTGAAGTACAGGGATCAAAAGGTGGAACTGGTTGCACTAAGAAGTAATAGTCAGAGAAGTTAGACAGCTAAAGGAAGGAAGAGGTAAAGTACAAGGCTAAAAAGTGGGTGCAGCTAGGGGCCGAGGGGACGCTGCAAACACGCAATAGAAACGCCTACAGTGCACCACTTGAGGTGCACCGACGGCACTACACCTCTTCCGGGACATTAAGGACAGTAGATGTAGGTGCAAAGATGTTGGATAATAAAATGAGTTTATAAGTGGAGTGTAGAATGGCTGATGTTTGGAGATGTTGCAGTATTGACTGGGAAAAGTGAAAAGATCCTGCAGAAACTGGTAAGTTAATATGGATTAAGGGAGAAAGGAAGCAATAGGATCGTATAGGCATTTGGAATAAATATTTTGGATGACAGTAGGACGAGAGATGAGCTGACTGATCAAGTGGAACATCATTGCCTTGTCTTTTCTCTTAATTCGCTTCCTTTCAGGAGAACTGTCCACAGTTAAAAAAAGAATGATATATTTGCTGCAATGCACAAATTCTTTTATGAGGTAAAATTGACCATCAGTGTGTTTTTATTGACCATCAATGTGTTTTTATTGCTTTCATGCAATCTGAAATGATGGGGATATTGACATTTGATTGATTAGTCTTATTTCCTGTACGCTAAAAGTGCAGTGTGTAGGAGTTGTCATCGGTTTGAAGATTTATTTTTAAGTAAGAAAAAACCAAAGTGAATTTAATATAATGCAAAAACTCATTTCTGTATCAGTGGGTATATCATGTGTCATGTTAAGTGGCCTTTGTTATATTTTCCGTGAGGATTGTTTTTTAGTTACTCTTCAGAAGCATCCATCTCAAGAAAAAAAAATAACACCTGCAATTTATGTACTTGAGACAACCACTGTCTTGGTTTCGGAAACCAGTAAAATCTACCGTAATAAACAGCACAAGGTACAAATATTTGCTGTTTTCAAGGTCAGAGTATAAGGGTCAAGATTAAGGTAGTGAGTTTTTTTGCGTGTGTGTATCCGTCACACTTCCTGTTTTGGGTTTATGGGACCAAGAACCAAAACCAGCCATCTGCAGAAGGATATTGTCTGAGACGTTAGACATATTTGAGATTTTACTTCTGGCATTTTGTTTTCTTGTCCAGCGATAGGTTTTTCAGGTCAAGTCGCTGGAAATTTAGTTGACCTTGCGCAGAAGGCTGAAATACTGTTAAAAATACCTCTAATCATGTATTCTTATGTAGTTGTTGTTTTAGATTAAGCTGGACTTTTTTCAGCACGGTCTCTTGCCCATAGAACAGCTTCTAAGTAATGGCATTGCCGTGAATGAGATATCTATGGTCAAGATTAACGATACATAAAGCTGTCAACAAAACTGAACGTGAAAAAAATTGTCTGATATCCTCAGGAGACTAGATAAGTAAAAACTTTTTTAACATAATTTCACTTCGTCCATTCTCTAAAGTGAACAGCATCTGCAATGCTACAATATAGTTCGCATCCAAGTCATTTCTTAGCGAAATGTGATATATCATTATGTCGTTTGTTCTTTATTTTTATGCTTTTTTTGACGTCATTTTTAAAAGGATAATGTTTATCTCCCAAGATCTTGATATGTGCGTTACTTAAGAGAGGACTTGCGGGAGTCTCTTCTTAAAATACAGGTTGCAATGCGAATGATTACCGGTAACTATACGGCCTATGATACATATTCCTATTAGCTTTGTAATTATTCCTTTTCTCTTGTCTAACTTATAGTTGTTCGTAGGTAGATCTTTCGAATAAATCGTTAATGAGTGAGTGACCTAGATAATAGTGAGATGACAGGAACGATAAACATGAGATGGTTATCAATAATCCCTGTTTATTATAGTATAGCAGGCAGGAAGGTTCACAGATCTCTTTAGAAAAAACTAGAGAGCCTTCCAGGAATTGACCTTGTATTTTTTATTTATAAGTTTGGTATGTATTTTAATGTTACAGACCAGAACGTGTCGCAAAATAGAGTATTGTTGTGTGAAAGAACAAAAAAAAAAGTGTTAAGGCAAAGATGAGATGTAAAATGTGTTTATAGAAGGAATTTTTAGTACAAGTTAAGATATAGTTACCTGATTAAAGCGGAATTATGCATCACAAAAGTCACTGATATGATTCGCTAGCAGATAAGCAAAGAAAGGCATTGTAATTAGATATAACCACATGAAGGCCAAATGTAAGGTTAAGCCAATGTCCTTATGTAACCAAGCTTGGAAAAAACAGATAGAGTAGAAGTGGAAGATAAAAAATGAGATTGAACACCTACGTAAGCGAAATATAAGTTGTTGAATTCCTGTAAATTCGTTACGTTTCTCTGTAGGGAATGACAAGAGTAAGAACGCTCGTAGCACCTTCATGGAGATTGTAGCATTTGGACTGTTCTAACCTGGTAATCTACAGGCGAGACGCTGTTAGAAACGCTCGTCCAGATTTTATGGAGGAAATCCATAATTACATGGAGTCCCTTATTTAGTCCAGTCTTTGTTATTTGTTATACTTAACATTTGAGCAAAACTTGCTGCTACGCGGCGTAATTGTGGATTTCCTTTTGTGATACTCGCGGGACAGTATGTTCATGAGAAGCGTGTGTGTGTGTGTGTGTGTATGTGTGTGTGTGTGTGTGTGTGTGGTGGGCTGGTACACTTAGTTTATACAATGGAAGTATCTGCTTGTAATCATGCAGAAGCACGCAAGCAGTCTTACGATTACATTTCCATCTACGCATGTATTTGTTAAGAGGTACAGTATAGAGGAAAATATACATGTTCAAGTTTTTAGCCAAGAGCGCAGTATGAAGAAAGTTCAAGATGATTATGACACTTCTGTTGCCGTGCCAAATATCATACTGTATATATAGAGATTTTGCTCTTCCTGGTTACCAAGACACTCATGTGTGCATATTACTAAATGATATGCTTATAGATTTTTATCACTTAAATTTTAAAGATTTTGAGGCCATGTAGGTCAGTTGCTTCTGTGTAAGCTCGGAAAATAAAGTTTGTCTTACCCTAATCTAAGCTGAAGTGATTGGGATGGTGTCTTTAACTGAATGTTTATTTACCACCTTTAGTTTGCATATTTTATTTTATAATTTGCGTCAAACGGTTGCCAGATTTTGTTGTTAGTTTTATTAAGAAGAGGTAAAGGTAAAATTAGAGTTAAAAGAAAAGCAAAGAGACTTTTTAAGAGCTGCAAACGAAGGCAATTCTCTGACAAGGAAATTACAAAGAAACCAGTGTAGCTGTAGCTCGAAATCGTGGTGTCAGAAAATTGCTGTTTAGTCAAGGATGGATAAATGAAGATTAAGAGGTCATAAGCCCCTGCAGTCATTAAAGAAGTGCTGGCGAAGGAAAGTCAAAATTTGCATTTGGGGAAACTCATGGAAGAGGCATTGCTGTAGATTTAAGATGGTTGGTTAATCTGTTTGCGATATTTGTTGGAGTTTGTTGGACAATTCTCCTAAACCTTTATAGTAAACATGGTTGAACTTTGACCTTGAAAATAACGAAAAGAGCTGTCAGAATTCCCTGTCAAATAAATGCTAGAAATGTAATAAACTATCTATATGAGAAGGTAAACGTGGGTGTTCAAAATTGATAAAAACCTTTAAAAATAGTTGATTACAGGCTCTAACGTGGGGAGGGGGTCGTAAATCCAGAAGATTTCAAAGAATAGCTATGACAATGATCGAGACACAGAATTATTCTAGAATCTTAAAAGAACGGTGCTTCGTTGCAGAAAAAACCACCATAAGCTGTACCCGAAATGAAAGAACTCTTGGGGCAACAACATAGAGGGACATGTTTCACGAGTTTTTTGGAATGATTACGGAAATAACAAAAATCATTCTCAAAATAAGTAATAAATTTTGTCGATAGAAATAGAATCCGTGGATGTTGCGACGAAAATTGTATGAGAATTTCATTGAAAATGCTTGGTTGCAAATGATGAAATGCTCTAAAAATTAACCAAAGTGACAAAGAATGTCTGACCATTAAAATAGTTATTTTTAAATCCAGAGAAAAATTAAAAAAATCCTTGAGGAATTTAAAAAAATATTAGCAAGAGACACTAAAATCACAGACAGGGAAGTATAAACTACCTCTTAATGGCGGTAGAGGTTATCAAGTAGCAGGAATACAAAATATTGACAGTACTTTGATGTTTAAAAACCATGTGTACCCCCAAAAATGCAAGTGTGCATACCGTACGATAGGTCATGAGACTCATGACCGTCTGCTGTACAGGACCTTGAAACTTCAGTATGATAAACTGTTTGGCTAGCTTTAAGTGAAATATGTAATGGTTTCTCCAAGTCTAGGGGCCAAGTTTATCTTTGTTGACCTTAGAATCCTCCCTTTCTTTGTTACTGTTATTCGTTTTGTAACAGCTTTAATGTCAGTGGTGTAGTAACCGCCACTGTGTTTACATTTTATTAAAACGTTGTCGTTTATTGGATCAGTGGTAAATTTTTTCAGAATATTTTATATCGCAGACCATTGTTATGATTTACAGATTAAGTCAGTGAGCTGAGCTACTGTGACTTAACCTTTACTGTTTTTAAACTTTTGTCTGCCTAAGTTTTGATGACTTTTTTTATTAGGAGTTACTCATGACTGCGATTGTTATAAGAACTTTTTTTTTTTTTTTTAGTCGTGCAGCTTAACTAGGTTTAAAGTAAGGCATGGGTAATCCTACCGTCCTTTGCTTTACACATCATGAATAATGGCATATTCCTAAACCATTTACTGTACAGTAGTTTTAAGAGTTCTTTTGTTGTAGAAGGACAATAATCTTACATCTTAAGAGATTTCCAGATTGTCATATTTTAGGATTTCAAACACATTTTCCCTTATTTTTACAATACACACACACACATATATATATATATATATATATATATATATATATATATATATATATATATATATATATATATATATATATATATATATGCACGTCTTATCATCTTACATCCCTGAGATCCTCTGGTAGCAGTGGCCAGCATTGGGTCAGCACATTATTTCTCTCTCGTCGACTCCGCTCCCTGTATCTATCCTCAAACAAAGGCCTGCTGAAATAAAACACCAAGATACAAAACTGGACTTTATTTGCAAATTTAACGAAAGCATTTCAGCAAAAACTACGGTCATGGAATGGAGTGACTCGCACCCCATAAAAATGGAAATCATAACTAGAGGAAACTCAGACTCTAGACCAACCAAATATAGTGACTAACACCCTGGTCACCAAACAAAATAAAAGGTCGGAATTATTCTACACCAAAATAAATGTCTTATAATATGTTAAAAGAACACCACTTCCAAAATATTCGTCCTCACAGGACGAACCCAGAATTCATGTTAAAAGAAACATATCATATATTACAACCGGAAATGGTGTAAATTAAAATAAACTTTTAAAACGGAAAAATGCATAATGGAGAACGGAGGAGTTCACTGCAACACAAAATGGGTATTCCACATAATGTCTGAAAAAATATGTGTTAATGAGTTATCTTACATTCATGGCCATTCTCAGTGGCTGCACCTGAGGCCAGTTAAAACCTGGAATGTTACCAAAAGCCGAACTCTGAGCTAAGACCTGGACCTGCACCTGAGGCTGGAGAATGGAAAAGCAGCCTTGAATGGCTGGAACGTGCATCAAAAGCAAACTAGACCTGAGCTAAGACCTGGACCTGCAACTGAGGCTGGAGAATGAAAGGCAGTTGGGGTTGCCAAATGTGGACCAAAAGCCAAACTAGACCTGAGCTAAGACCTGGACCTGCACCTGAGGCTGGAGAATGGAAAGGCAGTTGGGGGCCTGCTGACCCCGGAATATGCACCAAAAGCCAAACTAGACCTGAGCTAAAACCTAGACCTGCACTGATGCTGGAGAATCAAAGGCAGTTGGGGAAAACTAGGAATATTAACCAAAACCCTAGACAAGAGCTAAGGCCTGCACCTGCACCTGAGGCTGAAGGCTGGGGAGAATGAAAGCTGAACTAGCAATTGGGGGCTGCTGGGGCTGCTGGAAAGTTACCTGTCCTGGAATGTGGACCAAAAGCCAAACTAGACCTGAGCTAAGACCTGGACCTGCACCTGAGGATGGAGAATGGAAGGTAGTTGGGGGCCTGCTAGAAGTTACATGGCACTTGAACGTGCACCAAAAGCAAAACTAGACCTGAGCTAAGACCTGGACCTGCAACTGAGGCTGGAGAATGAAAGGCAGTTGGGGGGTTGCTGGAAGTTACCTGTCCTGGAATGTGGACCAAAAGCCAAACTAGACCTGAGCTAAGACCTGGACCTGCACCTGAGGCTGGAGAATGGAAGGCAGTTGGGGGCTGCTGGAAGTTCCCTGACCCTGGAATATGCACCAAAAGCCAAACTAGACCTGAGCTAAAACCTAGACCTGCACTGATGCTGGAGAATAGAAGGCAGTTGGGGGATGCTGGAAGTTCCTTGACCGTGGAATATTAACCAAAACCAAAACTAGACAAGAGCTAAGACCTGCACCTGCACCTGAGGCTGAAGAACGGAAGGCAGTTGGGGGCTGCTGGAAGTATCCTGGCCCTGGAATGTGTACCAAAAGCTTAACTAGAACTGAGTTAAGACATGGACCTGTACTAAGGCTGGAAGGCAGTTGTGGGGCTGCTGGAAGTTCCCTTAGGCTGGAATGTGCACCAAAAGCGAAACTAGACCTGAGCTAAGACCTGGACCTGCAACTGAGGCTGAAGAATGGAAGGCAGTTGTGGGGCTGCTGTAAGTTACCTGGCCCTGGAATGTGCACCAAAAGCCAAACTACATGAGAGCTAAGACCTGGACCTGCACCTGAGCCTGGAGAACGGAAGGCAGTTGGGGGTTGCTGGAAGTTCCCTTAGGCTGGAATGTGCACCAAAAGCCAAACTAGACCTGAGCTAAGACCTAGACCTGCACCTGAGGCTGGAGAATAGGAGGCAGTTGTGGGACTGATGGAAGTATCCTGCCCCTGGAATAGTACACCAAAAGCCAATGTAGACGACAACCAAGACCTGGACCTGCACCTGAGGTTAGAGAATGGAAGGCAGTGGGGGGCTGTTGGAAGTTCCCTGGCCTTGGAACATGCAACAAAAGCCAAAGTAGACAAGAGTTAAGACCTGGACCTGCACCTGAGCCTGGGGAATTGACAGCAGTTTGGGACTGCTGGAAGTATCCTGGCCCTGGAACGTGCACCAGAAGCCAAACTAGACCTGAGCTAAGACCTGGACCTGCACCTGAGGGTGGAGAATGGAAGGCAGTTGGGTGCCGCTGGAAGTTCCCTGGCCCTGGAATGTGCACCAAAAGCCAAACTAGACCTGAGCTAAGACATGGACCTGCAACTGAGGCTTGAGAATGGAAGGCAGTTGTGGGGCTGCAGAAAGTATCCTGGCCCTGGAATGTGTACCAAAGGCAAACTAGACCTGAGCTGAGACCTGGACCTGTACCTGAGTCTGGAGAACAGAAGGCAGTTGGGGGGCTGGTGGAAGTATCCTGGCCCTGGAATTTACACCTACAGCCAAATTAAACCCAAGGTAAGAACTGGACCTGCACCTGAGGCTGGAGAATGGAAGGCAGTTGGGTGGCTGCTGGAAGTATCCTGGCCCTGGATTGTACACCAAAAGCCAAACTAGACCTGAGCTAAGACCTGGACCTGCACACCTAAGGCTGGAGAAAGGAAGGCAGTTGGGGGACTGCTGGAAGTTCCCTGGCCCTGGAACACACACCAAAAGCCAAACTAGACCCAAGCTAAGAACTGGACCTGCACCTAAGGCTGGAGAATGGAAGGTAGTTGGGGGACTGCTGGAAGTTCCATGGCCCTGGAACGTGCACCAAAAGCCAAATTGGACCCAAGCTTAGAACTGGGCCTCCACCTGAGCCTGGAGAATGGAAGGCAGTTGGGTAGTTGCTGGAAGTATCCTGACCCTGGAATGTGCACCAAAAGCCAAACTAGACCTGAGCTAAAACCAGGACCTGCAGCTGAGGCTGGAGAATCTACGGCAGTTTGGGGGCTGTTGGAAGTTCCCTGGGCCTGGAATGTGCACCAAAAACAAATTGGACCTAAGCTAAGACCTGGACCTGCACCTGAGGCTGGAGAATGGAATACAGCTGGGGGACTACTGGAAGTTCCAAGGGCCTGGAATGTGCACCAAAAGCCAAACTAGACCAGAGGTAAGACCTGGACCTGCAACTGAGGCTGGAGAATAGAAGGCAGTTTAGGGTTTGCTGGAAGCTCCCTGGCCCTTGAACCAAAAGCCAAACTAGATGAGAGCTAAGACCTGCACCTGCAACTGAGGCTGGAGAATAGAAGGCATGTGCACCAAACCCAAATTGGACCTAAGCTAAGACCTGGACCTGCACCTGAGGCTGAAGAATAGAAGGCAGTTGGGGGTCTGCTGGAAGTTCCCTGGCCCTGGAATGCCACCGAAAGGCAAGCTAGACAAGAGCTAAGACATGGACCTGCGACTGAGGCAGTACAATAGAAGGCAGTTGGGGGTGCTGGGAGTTTTTTGAAATCAGATTGTGCACCAAGAGCCAAACTAGGTGAGATCTAAGACCTGGACTTGCACCTGAGGGTGGAGAACGAAAGGCAGTTGGGGAGCTCCTGGAATGTGCACCAAAAGCCAAACTAGACCTGAGCTGAGACCTGGACCTGCACCTGAGGCTGGAGAATAGAAGGCAGTTGTGGGGTTGCTGGAAGTATCCTTTCCCAGGAACGTGCACCAAAAGCCAAACCTGACCTGAGCTAAGACCTGGACCTGCACCTGAGGGTGGAGAATAGAAGATAGTTGTGGGGCTGCTAAAAGTATCCTGGCCCTGGAATGTGCACTAAAAGCCAAACTAGACGAGAGGTAAGACCTGGACCTGCACCTGAGCGTGGGGAATGGAAGGCAGTTGGGGGGGTTGCTGGAAGTTCCCTGGGCCTGGAATGTGCACCAAAAGACAAATTACACCTGAACTAAGACCTGGAGTTGCATCTGATGGTGGAAAATAGAATGCAGTTGGGGGGCTGCTGGAAGTATCCTGGCCCTGGAATGTGCACCAAAAGTGAAACTAGACGAGAGCTAAGACCTAGACTTGCACCTGAGGCTGGAGAATAGAAGGCATCTTTGGGTCTGCTGGAAGTTCCCTGGCCCTGGAATGTGCATCAAAAGCCAAACTAGACCTGAGCTAAGACATGGACCTGCACCTGAGGCTGGAGAATGGAGGGTAGTTGGGGGGCTGCTGGAATTTCCATGGCCCTGGAATGTGCACCAAAAGGCAAACTAGCCAAAAGCTAAGACCTAGACCTGCAACTGAGGCTGGACAATAGAAGGCAGTTGGGGGCTGCTGGAAGTTTTTTTAGATTGGAGTGTGCACCAAAAACTAAACTAGACGAGAGCTAAGACCTGGACCTGCACCTGAGGGTGGAGAATGTAAGGAAGTTGGAGGGCTGCTGGAAGTATCCTAGCCGTGGAACGTGCACCAAGAGCCAAACTAGGCCTGAGCTAAGACCAGGACCTACAGCTGAGGATGGAGAATAGAAAGCAGTTGGGTGGCTGCTGGAAGTATCCTGTCCCTGGAAATGCACCAAAAGCCAAACTAGACCTGATCTAAGACCTGGACCTGCACCTGATGGTGGAGAATAGAAGGCAGTTGGGGGCCTGCTGGAAGTATCCTGTCCCTGGAACGTGAACTCAAAAGCCAAACTAGGCCTGAGCTAAGACCTGGACCTGCACCTGAAGCTGGAGAATAGAAGGCAGTTGGGGAGCTGCTGGAAGTTTCCTGACCCTGGAATGTGCACCGAAAGCCAAACTAGGCCTGAGCTAAGGCCTGGACCTGCACCTGAGGGTGGAGAATAGAGGGCAGTTGTAGGGCTGCTGGAAGTATCCTGCCCT
>NC_089759.1:13181656-13199156 GCF_040412425.1 Macrobrachium rosenbergii
AAGGAATAGCAATGACTTGATTTGGCTAGATATAATGGAAGCAGAACATTGTCAGATATAGTTCCAGTGTCACAATAAAAGGTTAGTAGGTCTCATGTGTATTTTTAGAAGCTACTGACAAACGATTTCTGTTCCATCTAATCAGCGACCGAAGTTTTATAATGTGGAAACGTACTTTTTTCCCCTGTTTGTTGTTAGTTTATGATAAGCCAACCAGCCAGCACATTCCTGAGCTCAGAATGTTGATGAAAAATGCACAAATGAAATATGATATATTTAGATTTTATTATCGTAGTGTTAGAATTAGAAATTTCCAGGAGGTGGAACGGTTTGGAATCATCATTGACAGTCAGGTAGGACAAGGTTATGTTTTTTCTTATGACAGAACAGATCATACTTTTTCCCTTTTGTGTATGGGATTTTACCGAGATAGTCTCTCATAACGATGAATAATAATCTTACCGCACTAACTTTATGGTGGCCACTGTGTTCCAACTACAACAGAAGACCCGTACAAATTTGAAAATGTAAGAGAAGGCACTTGGTATAACTTTGTGCAGAGAAGTAGTGACACTTGGTAAGCAGATTCAGAAATAGCAGTTAAAAATATTGACAAGCATTTAAGAATTTTTTTATCCTGGCCCCGGAGATTGAAGGATTTCAGTTTCACTGAAAATACATCGTCAAACATGGAGGAAGAAAGATATTTTTTATGTAATACATTTTGAGAATAATAAGGATATATTTTATAATAGCCGGGGTTTACCTCATTGACAGATTTCATGAGAAATCACTGAGGAAAATCAATAAGACTCAATATTAAGTAAGACATTCACAATCTATATACGTCACCTTTATGAGTCATTGATTTCGCGACATTCTCTCAGAAAAGAGCAAATTTATATTCACCAAACTGGCTAAAAATAACGATTTGATAGTTGAAAATATTAACAATAGAAAGAGAAGATCAATTTAGCAACATCAAAATTCGGAGAAAGGCCAAATTTTTTGTTGGTTCACAGTATTTCTGTTACGTTATTTGTGCAGAAATATTACAAGACTTCTGTAATGCACTTAGAAGAATAAAAGAGCTAGTTATATATAAACTTCATTTCCACGTTCTTTTGCAGGTACAGCATAAATATATTTGAATAATGTAAGGACAAAGAGGACCAATTCAGTCCTTAAAATCCCTTCCGTTTTACGGATTTTCATACTGGATTTCGCTACGGAAATAACTATACGCAAAGGAAAATCCAGATTCCGAGGTAATGGCTTAATAGTAAGTCAAAGTACCGCTTATCGTGGATGATATGCTAAACTGATCTTCTCTTTATATTTCAACCATCAAATTGTTATTTTTAGCGAATTTAGTGAATCTAAATTTGCCCTTTCTGAGAGAATAATATAAAGTTGCACAGTTGAAACTATATATATATATATATATATATATATATATATATATATATATATATATATATATATATATATATATATATTAGTATGTTACAGTAAATATGAGAAATCAGGATTTCACGAAATTCCTAGAATTTGTGTAATGAGCAACTCGCTTAGAACATTTGATCCCCATGGGCTAGTACTAAACATGGCGAAACAACGATTCATCTACACTGTTTTGCCATGTTTAGTACTAGCCCCTGGGGGGTCAAATGTATTTTGCTGTGTTTAGTACTGGCCCCTCGGGGATCAAATGCACTTGGGGACATTTGATCCCAGGGGCTAGTACTAAACACAGCGAATACATTTTACTCCCCAGGGCTAGTACTAAACACGGCAAAACAGTGTAGATGAATCGCTGTTTCGCCATGTTTAGTACTAGCCCTTGAGGGTCAAATGTTCCTACGCGAGTTGGTCATTTCACAAATTCCCTAGGGATTTCGTGAAATCCCTGGATTTCACACATTTACTGTAACATATATACGAGTATGTGTATATATACATTATATTATATATATTATATATATATATATATATATATATATATATATATATATATATATATATATATATATATATATATATATATATATGTATAACGTATGATAATTTGTTGTGCAAAACAACAAATAACGCGTTAGCGCATATCTGTTATATAGCACACTAAGGTGTTGAGGGAAAACTTTTAAATTCTCGTTTCCTATCTTTTTCTTGTTGTGCAAAACCCTCCGACCACGAGTCCCTTCATCAATCAACCGCAGAGTCTTGTGTTGGTGTAAGATATTTGGTAGCCTGGAAAAATATTTATAATAAATGTATCTTTTCCCTTGCCACCTTATTTCCAGTTATTTCCTTTCAAATTTTAAGAAACGAATGGGGGTTGAGGGTGTAATGCGATAATACATATACGTTTTCTGCGTCTTTTTCATGCCTTTAAATATGAGTATATATTTGAGTATAAATATACGTAGAAACATAATTTTGTAAATATATGCCGCATAGTTTCTTATTGTTCCATATAAAGGATAGACTCATTGTTATTAGGTAAGATCAGATATAGCGGCAAGTATAACTTACCGTCTAAATATACGTGTACACTTAGACGAATATGTTTTGCAGCATATAAAAACAGTGTAGGAAATCTTTGTATCTTGGGTGAATCTAAATATAAAGTCAGTAAGCACAGTTTGGTCTGGGAACAGCCCTAATTTACTCTATAATTGTCTAATGTAACGGCTTGGTAACCGTGTACTTTTTCAGACACTCTTGAATCCCTCTACTTTCGATTAACCAGTAGGTCTTTCGTTGGGAAATTATTTTCTGTTCGAAGTTTAAGGTATCCGTAAAAGGCATTTCACAGACGTATGACGTAGGTAAGGCTCTGTTAAAGCAAACTCCTTGCTTTTGGCTTTACTCGTTATTCATGCAATGTTTAGTCGTGTTCCTAATGGTTCACTTCTCTCAGTTCTCTCCTCTCACACTTCTCTTAGTTATGAATGAATCTCCCAGCCTACCTCTTCTGTCCATGCTTTTAGCAATTATTCATCTCTCCATATCCCCTTCTGCAGCTCCGTGGGTGTTCATGAATCATATCAAACCGGTTATATTTTTGTAAAATATGTTTAAACAAACTACGATCTAATCTAGGTGGATGTCCCAAATTCTTTACTTCATCCGTAGCGTTTAAGCTTTTCTTTCAGCCTAATCCTTTCATGTTTGATATTTACTCATGTTCATTATAAAAACTAAAAGACTTTTAACTGCTATATACCTATCTCTGGGGCTTCACCAAAGCTAAATAAATATGATTTCAGTCTGTATGTAGAAACAAAAAATATTTCCGTGCGAACACTGTGTTCTTAGGTATAAATAGTGTATATTAATTTTTCTACTAACTTAATGAAAAGATTTGTGTACTTTTTTGAGCCATCCTGTCCAAGATCTATTGGTAATAGTTCTTATCACAGTGCTGATAATAAGGTATAGTGATGGAGATTATAGATTTTGTTGACCTTGTGCAGGGTGACCTTTATTGCCGAGTAAGCTGTACCCTGGATACATTGCGATGTTTAATGCAAGATTATTCAGTATATGACATCAATGTTAGATTATCTGATTAAAGTTGTGTTAATAGTTTAAATTTTTTATTAGATAACCGCTGCAATGATACTACATTATATATATATATATATATATATATATATATATATATATATATATATATATATATATATATATATATATATATATATATATTAACTTTATCACATACACAATTGTTCTGTGCATTAGTAGAATTACTAACAGGACCTCATTCAAACTGGATGGTATCTAATGGCGTATTTATTCAGAAAAGGTTACAAGCTTTCTTGGACAAACACACAAAATATAGAGTACCTTGATATTCGAAAGCTTTATTGATGACACGTAACGAGAACAGCTGTCAGTGTAAAATTCCAAGTCTTTTAAAGAGTTGCGAGATTTAAGGTTTCCTCCCGTAACCTTCTGGGTTACAGCTGCATGACTGATTAACATCCCACTCTGTACTCTGATGGAAACGGTTCCCATCCCACTGTTACAAAGGTCTTCTATCTCTGTAAGTTGTCAGTTGTTTTCTTAATATATGCGTCGTAAGTGCTAGTGATACATAGGTGTAAAGAGCGCTGGTGTATCGCAGGTGTCATCTGTTAAAAGAACATTTGCATAGATATCAGTGTACTTTGGTATGTATGTATGCGGCGTGAAAGTATCCGAGTGGATGGGATAATTTATTTTATCTCTTGTACCTGTCTGGTTACAGGCACTTTGGCCAGTATCTCGGACAGATGATTATGAAGGCAGTTTGTCCTTAAATGACACCAAGGCTAAATCATATTTGTGCAATTTGCATGTGAGGATCGTTTAGTAATATTGACGTTTGAAAGAATGTTTGTTTAGGATTCTGTTAGGAAACAGAAAATATCAAATTATTAGCGTTATCACAGGAAATAATTTCGTTGAGATACCTGTATGTCTATAAAGGAAAATTACATTCAATTACTTCTTCGTCTGTTTTTCAAGTCAAATTATATATTTACCAAGGTATTTGTTTTTTGCTTTATTTACTTTGGGTTCATGATTCCAAAGTCCCTAGATTTTGCATAACTAACCATAGTCATAACTTTTGGTCTGTTTGAGATAGTGACTTCATATTTGACACGCATATTCTGTTAATGAACCCATTCCAGCTCTTGTTGAAGTTGAGACATTATAACTTTGGCTTTGACATTCAAACTAAAAGAACTGACATCTAGGGCATTTGTGGTTCACAGACAACTCTTGTTGCGTCAAATTTACTGAACTTATTTACCTTTGATAGAACGAAAATGGTGTCTTCTTCAGCAATCGAAATGCTCTCTGTGAGGAGTTGATCAAGGGTAGCTAGGTGACACTTTCAGAAATCTTGTTATTTGTAGATTCACCTCTGTAACCCTCCTTTGTTTTCTGAGATTACTAGAAAACGTTGCTGGTCAAAACTGAAATTTGCTCGAAAACTAGGAGTGGGAGTTACTATTCACACGTTAGTAGATTTAGATACCTAATGATTGTGAGTAGGAGGCACAATATTATTCTTTAGACAAAGTACAGAGCTTAATTTGAAAATGCAGGATCGTTCTTTGCAGTATCTGTCCCCAAAAGGTGTTAGTCGTCTCCTTTGGTTCGTCATTGATAAGACCGCATTGTTTTGAGTGGATTCATCTTTAGTTTCCTTATTTATATTCATCATAAAAAGTCATATTGTATTAGATTACTTTCCTTGCATTCAAGGTTTACTTTAATGCAAGTGACAAAGTAAATCTTGAATGCAAGGAAAGTAATCTAATACAATATGACTTTTTATGATGAATATAATCAATAAAGTTGCTTGCCTTGTTGTCAAGGTATCCCAAATTACTTGCATCAGTCAAAGTGTACCAAGGTACTTACATTGCAGTTGAAGTGTACCAGCATACTTGCATAGCAGTCTTTTAGTAATATATATATATATATATATATATATATATATATATATATATATATATATATATATATATATATATATATATATATATATATATGTATATATATATATATATATATATGCATATATATATATATATATGTATATATATATATATATATATGTAATAAAAATTATATACACATACGTATTCATGTATATGCAAACTTACCAAAAGCTGAAGCCCCGCAACACTGGAAATGCCAGTGTTTGTTTAGAAACTGCGGAGCGAAAGGATTGTATTTATGATTACGTTGCTTTTTAGTCCTATTATTTGGCAGAAAATCTTTGGGGAAAATTTCGGATTTTTTCCAGATTTCTTTTTATCTTGCATATATGGAGCCAAGGGGAGTCTACCCGAGGCGCTTCATATTGGAGCTCAATACAAAAATTTTCCTATTTTCAGTTTTCAACATCCGACCCGCGTACTGAGAACTTATTCGGAAAACGAAGCTATCGGTTATTTACTCAGATTTTAAATGTTCTCTCAGGTCCGCTCTCTGCCGTCTGCTCGTACGCCATTCGTCATTAATACGCCGTTGTTCGCTTGTTTTATTATATGCGCGCGCAGTCACTGTCTTCACATGTGTATGTATAAATGGGCATAAATTTTATATGGGTTTCGTTGTGTGCTTTTGGATTTCGCGTGTCCATATATTTTAGTTTCTAATGTATGTTTATTTTCTGTACTGTGAAGACGGTGTCTTTTTTTAAATTTTTTGTATGACTGTCTGGTGTTTATATATTTATCAGCAGTTGCTCTTTTCAACGATTCTGAAATTTACTTTGCTTGTTTCGGAGTAGATACTGTAAGTACCTCAATATCAGTCCTTCATGAAATGTCATAGCATTTGTTTATGTAAATTCCTGAACTTGTCCGAACTTGTCGTTGGTGTTCGGGCATTGCTGAATTCGAATCCCTGAAAACTAACTAGTAATGTCAGATGGTTCCCCTTTACGCGGTAGTGATTAATTGAAAGAATTTTTAAAAATCGAGCACAATGCTCTTCTAAATAAGCCATGATGCACTAGGTATTTTAATCTATTATAAAGTTAATTTTTTGAATCATTCTTCCGAATATGTATAAGCTTTAATCCTCCTTTTGCCAGTTATTTTCCTTCAGAACAGAGAACATGATATGGACTAGATCAATATCTTCCAACCGACTGCGAATTCCTTCATGATCACAATCATCATTTAAGCGTGACTGGTGAAAGCTTTCTTCTTCCTCTCTTTCTTGTTTCATTTCTTATAATGTTTATCTCTATGATATTACTGATACCGTTTGATACCTTTTCAACAAATAATTAGCCGTATGCAAACTTAGTCGTTTCGCCCCCAGGAGATATTTTACGAAGACTCAAGAGTTTGCAGACGTTATAGCAATTAGCATATGGGCCACTATAGGTGCTTTGCTTACTTCGGAGATTTTAATAGTGTCTTAGTAAAATATACTTATTTATTCACTGTTGCAGTGTTGACAGTAGACTAGTAAAGATTTACCAAGAAGTGAAAATTAACCAGTTCAATGGTGTTATCAAAGACTGTTTTACTCTTCTATTTATATTTTCTTTATTGACGAGAATACAGACTGACAGACACAAATCTGTGCACATGTACATTAAAAACTCAAACACACATACATACAAACGCACACGCACACACACACGCAGGAATCAGAGCTGCTTCGATGTATAATGCAGATTCCGTCCACAGGACCCATTATTATAATTAAGACGCTGGAATCGTGGGATGTTTTCCGCGGTTGCTGCAAAAGGCGATTACACTTATATAAAATATTTTTCATCCCGAAGTCGTTAGGCAGAAGTTTACGGAGTTGATAGCAACTTTATAGGAATTAACGACTACATGCCTCATATATCTCGAAAGAACAGCAATTATCCACAAGTTTGATTATATAACTACGGATGAGATTATCAAGGGCTCGGGCAGAGGCGGCGGGAATCGTGAGAATCAAAGGGAGCAAGAGACGTTTTTATTTTCTTCTTTAAACCTTTTTTTTTCTCCTTGAATAAATAGATGCAAAGATCAAAAAGGGCAGAAGATTAACTAAAACTAATTACCATACGTACCCAGTGGAGCCCATCCCATATGTAGCCTGTGTATTTACGGTGTGTATGTATGTATGTATGTATGCGTGTATACTTTATACAATGCAGAGCGCTTCTCACTCGTAAAATGGCTGTATCCAGAAGACGTTAGCTTTTCGGTTCTGAGCAAGTGTTTTCGGAAGGGTTTGCCGTCTCATGCCTCTCCCCACCCTGACTGCGACCCACTGCATTCGGCTAGCTACAAGCTATTTAATTCACTGGAGGTATTGCTTTGGAGGTATTGTCAATGGGTGTCAAGTTTGGCTAAGCAATTAAAAATGCTCTTTTGTGGCAGCCCTTTGTTAGCGGAAATGGCATTGCTAAAAGTAATATTTATGTATGTATATATATATATATATATATATATATATATATATATATATATATATATATATATATATATATATATATATATATATATATATATATATATATATATATATATATATATATATATTATATATATATATATATATATATATATATATATATATATATATATATATATATATATATATATATGAGAATTTTTTGAGCTTATTGCTCATTATACTAATAGGAGTCATTTTATATCCAGTCTGTCCATGTTTACATTTAATGCTTGTTACGAGTGTAAAATTCTTGTATGTATTGTCATTTATAATGCAATTATCTCTGACTTATATGAAAATAATGGTCTCGTAGTTGTAAGGTAGTGTTGAAAAACGAAGTTAGAAATAAATATGATGCAGGGATAATGTTCATCTCATTGACTTAATGTTTATGGTTGAATGGAAAAGCTCTTTGAACTTGACTGAAAGATTGTGCAGAAATAAACTTTCAATGTTGATTCAAAAGTATCCATAATGTCAGTAAAAATGAAAAACGATTATACGCTTTCAGGCACCAAATAGTTCTAGCCATACAAAAATGTAAGGAGGAACTCTGTGGTAGAGTCTCCATCAGACAGTGTCTGTGTGTTTTATTTCTGTCAAAAGCTGCTGGGTTATCTTTGTTTTTTCATGTATGCTGCGCTTTAAAAACAAATTGTTTATCACATGTTTGTGGCCAGAGTTCTACATCTATTATTGTTGATATACAAGACACTGTAGTTGATCCCTTCAGAACGCGAGTAATTTCACCAAACATTCAAGAAAGACTAGAAACATGAAGTCCTTTACTTTTAAAGTATACTCAGTACTTTTACACTTCAGATATGAAGTTGATTTTTGCTAATATTGTCATTTCTTTTACTCATATATTATTGTCTTTTTTTCCAGTTCCCTGTTGATTGACTCCCAGAGTGCTAAACGAAGTATTTAAAATTTAATTTACGAGACTAGGAAATGGAAGTTTTATAGTAATATTCTCATGGCATTTTTCTCGGTGTTTCATGGTGACTTTTCCCTGTCTGTTCCTTTGCAAATGGTGCCCCCTAAATCACATTAAAATCATTATTTATAATATCTTTTGCCGTATTAATTATTGCGCCTCATTCTCCAGTCTGAGTATTCATAGAAACTCTTATAAGTCTACCCTCCTTTGTTGTTCAAGATATTCATTGCCCAATTTTCATTTTTCTCGCAAATCTTTTCCGTGAAGAGTCCATGGTTTGTTACTAAAAGTTTTCATGTTCATAATTTACCAGCAATTTAGGAGGTTAGTATGGCATGGAACATTATAATTTATTTGATTTGGTGAAAGGCATTTATGCAGTTTGATTTATTTAATAGATACGTACCTTCAGCTTGGGACATTTTTTACATAGTGAGGATGAGTACATGAATTTTGCTTCTCGTATAATTAAAATCTAAATATAACTACTTTTATATTTCTACGTATGTTGGTTCCGAAGGAAGTCAGTTGATTTTAGATTGCTGTATTTATGGATTCGCCTTGATGGTAACTTGTAGTATATACTCAAAATAAATTCATGAAATCGCGCCATAGATCTCGTGCTGGTATACCATTGTGTTGATATAAATGCAGTAGGTAGACTGTCGAAGCCTTGGCTTAAAATCACCAAGAAACGTTACATATTTATACCGTTCCTGTCCATTTTGGAAAGCAGTATTTCATATCACCATTATGCAATGATTCCTTGCCGTTAACAGCTGCCGATACCGCTAATATTACTTTTTCCCCTCTGCATTGTACGTGACGTACTGAAAACATGCCGTGTTTATGAGGCTTCAGGTACGATCATAGTTTATCTGATGCTTTAAATGGTGCTTTCGGATTTTCTTTGTGCGCCCACCCCCTCGCCCTCCTTCTTTATCTAAAGCGAACGCAATCCGGAAAGAATGTTGTGTGCCTTTTCCCATTCTGTGCGTATTCTAAGACCAAATATATCATCCGGGACCCGATCTGATAAAAGGAGTGACCAACTAAACACCAAACGTAAGGGCCTCGAGTCATGCAAAGTAAACGATGCACACACGCTTCAATCGTGATCGGAGTACATGTCGGTCCGTGCATAATGCATGTGCGGTGGGAGGTTCTCTCGCTATTTGGCGTATGTTTGTTATTTCTGATGATATGCTTTGATCCATTTTGTCTTCCAGAGACCAAGAGGTCGATTGGAACGTCGTCGTCATTGGCGGTGGATATACACGTGAGCGCACAAAGGTCACGGGTTTCGATTTGCGCTGCCGACGATTAATATTTCAAGCTTCAGAGTTAGTTCAGGAGAACGTCCGAAAAGTAAATCCAGATTGAGAGACGATTCGTTGGGGCTTACGAACGTGTAATTTATACTTTTCGTCGAATGAGCGTTCTGCTAAAGATTGTGATTTTAAGCCAGCTGTTTCTACACACACACACACATAATATATTATAATATATATATATATATATATATATATATATATATATATATATATATATATATATATATATATATATATATATATATATATATATATATATATATATATATATATATATATATATATATATATATATATATGTGTGTGTGTGTGTGTGTGTGTATGTGTGTTTATTTACATATGTATATATTACACTGATGACTCTAAGTGAGAAATGGAGTGTCTGGAGGGGTTTCTCTTCACTGCTTGTATAAAACGAAATTTTATATAAGAATTTATTTTAATTTTGGAAGACAGGCTCAAAATATGACCTTTTTTTTTTTTTACTAAAGAAGTAAGAATAACATATAAAGGTGAAATAAAGAAAAGGTGAGCTTGAACTAAAGACACCAAACGAAAAGGCATGTGGAACATGTAAGAATGGGGTAGTTGGTTGGAAGTGAGTGTTTGCAGGCATAGTTTCATAAGCAGAAGAAACAAGAAACTGCACAGTTGGATAATGATATGAAAGTGATTTGGTGAAAAGAGTAGATTGCTTGACACTCAGTTGCAGGAAAGGAAAGAAGTCCGTGTACTGATATCGTAGGGGGTATGTAAGGTGACTGAAGACAAAGTTAGCGATAAAGAGGTGGTAGTTATTGAAGATATATGGGAACATTGGGCAGGTACCTTTGAGAGAGAAAAATGTACTGTATGGAAGCGATGCAGAGGTTAATGACAGATGGACCCCAGAAAAACAGTGGGAATGATAAGATGTTAACTGAAGAGATTGCAGTGCTGCAGCAGTCGACTGGAGTTGTTGAATGTAGAAGATAGAAGAGAGGTGGACCCAACTGATGTAAAGATCGAAGGGGTCGTTGTGTATTGGAGATTGATTGTGGGAAGTGACTTTGAAGGATGGTAGAAGGCAGTTAAAAAGTTTAAGTAATGGAGAGGTATTGGGAGTAAATAGGCTTCCAACGTGCATTAGATGCTGTACGAAGGTGGGGATAGTGTTAGGGCATGACTAGGATGTGCAAGGCGTCTGGATGATGGAAATGTTCCAAGAGAAAGCAAACAAAAAATCTGGTCTTAAGGCATCCCTTGATCTACAGGAATCACTGCAGTTTCGAGCCACAGCTGGCTCTTCTTGGTTCGAAAGTAAATACAGTGTGATATATGTGCTTTGACCTGAAGTGGAGCTTAGTGTGGCTTGAAACTAGTAATTAAAGAATTTATTTATTTATTGCAACTTTGGTAAGACGTACAAGGTGTAATTCACCTATATGTTTAAGGAGTATAGTTGAAGGGAATATTTGTTTATGCATAATGGAAAAAGATAAGGAATGTGATTGTAATAATTATAAGGGGACATTGTTACTAAATGTACCTTAGGATATCGTTTGGTAGGATATTTAGAAAACTAATCAGACAATAAAACGAATAATAAGAGAAAAAAGTGTTCGTTAAAAGGCAAGTTAGAGGGTGTAACTATCAATTGTATATTATGAAACAGTTAAATAAAGAGTTTTATAGTACAGGAAAAACTGAGAATGAGTTACATGCAACTAGAGAAAGCTTATGATGGAATTGGTACGGTTATAATGTTAAATTTTAAAAGACGTATGGTGTGAAAGCTAATTTTTTGAGAGTGATTCTGTAGATAAAATGAATAAGTTAGTGGCTAACATTGTTATTCTTTGATGCTTCTCTTTGTCTGGGGAACCAGATAAATTGTAACAGTTTTATATACATCATTTTAGGTGTCCGTATACAAACACAGAAGGCACATACAGTGAGGGCAGTAAAAATATTAATAACTAAAATTAATTATAATAATTACTGCGGTATAAGCATTAGCATGTGATCACTACAGCAATAATAATTTATATAACGTGCTTATATGTGTGTGTGTGTGTGTGTGTGTGTGTGTGTGTTTGTGTGTGTGTGTGTGTGTGCAGTCATATGCGCATAAACTCTCTCTCTCTCTCTCTCTCTCTCTCTCTCTCTCTCTCTCTCTCTCTCTCTCTATATATATATATATATATATATATATATATATATATATATATATATATACTTATATAATATATGTATACATTTATAAATTTACATATTCTGCCTGTATCTGCTGTGATTTTTAAGCATGTGTATATATACATATAATATATATATATATATATATATATATATATATATATATATATATATATATATATATATATATATACAGTATATATTTATATATATATATATATATTTATATTACCTAGCACAGTAAAGACCTTACATAACTATAAGATATCCGTCAGGATCTCTTTACCAACCCCTATGTATGTCAGCCCCTGCTGCCTTGAGAGAGAGAGAGAGAGAGAGAGAGAGAGAGAGAGAGAAACGGCCTTTCAGTGAAGACTAAAAGCAGGTGCAAAGGTTATGTGGAAATGTATATTAGTGATCCGTGATGGTCTGGCTGAGTAACAACTAAGTAGTTTTTTATTCGGCGCTAGGCAATGGTATTGCACTCTTGATCTCCGCAAACATACAATTCACATTAAGATAAAAGAGAATGACCCTCTCTCTCTCTCTCTCTCTCTCTCTCTCTCTCTCTCTCTCTCTCTCTCTCTCTCTCTCTCTCTCAACTTGGCGAAGATTAGTGAAGACTTGCCTACGTTTGGGTGGAGTAGGTTAGTTTAGGAAAATGTTAGAAGGTGAATTTGTATAAATAAGTTTTGATTTATTTGTCTGTGGCTATGACGAAAATTGTAACGTCGTTACTACTGCGTTTACTGTGCGTCAAAAAAGAAATTTTGGTTAATTGATTGTTTAGTCAAAGAAGAAATTATATGACAAAAGATTCACATTATTTTACGTATAAATAATATATATGAATATATATATAGATGTATATATATACATCTATATCTATCTGTCTATCTATCTATGTATCTATCTATCTATCTACATATATATATATATATATATATATATATATATATATATATATATATATATGTATATATATATATATATACATATATATATATATAGATAGATAGACAGATAGATATAGATATATATATATATATATATATATATATATATATATATATATATATATATATATACATACTGTATATTCTGTGAACAAGCTTTTTATCCTTCTAATTATTGAAGAACTCTAAATTGAATGATGGCCCATACATGTAATTATAGTTATTTATTACTTCCTCAGTTGATTTTGGCGGTTTTGGTTCATTTGTCTTATGTGGTCGAGTTAGATCATCGTGAGAAGACACCATTAGTAATGGCAATAGCTCTTAACTCTTACTGGATGAAGAGTGAGGTTTCCTATCAAAGGTACTTAGTTTTTGTTTTTGCACATAAATCTTGGTTTTATTAAAGCATCTTTGGATGCTTGTCGTTTGAGGGAATTTAAGACGCCGATATAAGTTACTTGTTACTCCAGTTGCTTGCTAACCATGCTTCTCGTGGTAGTGTCAATCATCGGTGCAATATTGACCTTTCCAATCTTCATGTGTGTTTCATGATGGGAGTCATGAAACATTAGACAACTTTATATTTAACAGATCAGTAGAGAATCTATCTTCTATTTCCAAGAACCGGCTCCTCATAGTCAGTTTTTTTTTTTTGTCCTTGATTCTTTAAGCCGAAATGTCGATGTTTTGTTGATTTATAGATGAATGTAAGAATGTCTCTTTTCATCTTTGTAAGAATGTCTCTTTTCATCTCTCTGTAAGTATATGTTTGTGTGTGTGTGTGTGAATTCTGCAGCGTGATTTAGTAATGTCTTATTGCTTGTAGACTTCCCCTATAAAATTTTGTACATAGGAAAAAGTTGAAATTAAAATGATTTTGGATGGAATGTAAACCAAATATTCTCTCTAATAATATACCGTCAGCATTCTCTCTCTCTCCCTCTCATGAATTCAGTAGTGATTTAGTAATGTTCTATTACCCGTCGACTCTTCGTATTTTTTAGATATAAGTAAAAAGACCAAACAGAAGGTGCCTTTGAATTATATGCCATCAGCAGTTTGCATATCAAGAATTGCTCCGAGTGATTTTAATGACCATTTTAGATTCAATATACGATACTTGAAGAAAACAGATTGTTTTAATTTTTATTTTATTTTATTTTACTTCTTTTTTTTGTGCCCAGGAATTGAGTACAAACTGAAAGTCTTTTCGTAATGTTGATAAGTAAGTCGAGGTGCGCCTTCATAAATTGTTTCTTAAGAACCTTTTACATTGCCTTTGTCAAATGTGATGTCATTAATATTTCTACGGAATCTCTTGGAGCATACATTTTTGTTTTAATCTTTTCAGAAGCCGGAGGTTCCTTAAATATCACAGGTGAATATTTTTAGAGACAAAGTTATGGATGACATTTGTGGCTTTGTTACTCAATCTTGTATTTTTGTAAGGTGGTGAATTATTGTGACTGGCAAGACTTTCTGTACTTATTTTCCCTCACTAGGAATGAGTTGAAATGTTTACTAAAATATGTACGTCTCTTTTACTCATTTATATGTCCTTTGATAGCAGTGCACTGGTTCTTCCCATTTTCATTTGCATATCTGTAAAACTGGTTATACTAGAACTGTCTGGTTAACGCTATAGCTCAGTATGATGCTTTGTCATTATTTTTTTTCACAGCAAATCATTCTTTACATTAAAACATTAAACTTTAGTGGAGATGGGTTGATGTAGATTCTAAGTACAGTACCTGAGTTCGACGAGAGTATGTGCAATAGAGTCGAAACCAGTTTCTATCTCAATTTGGTTGACTGCATTAAGTCACTGTTACCCACTGATAGTCAGTCAGAGCTTATGTATATAAGTAGTAAATCTACTTTGACTAACTAGAATTGTAACGCACGTGAAGCAAGTCATTTGATCCATTCACTCATTAGCCCTTTGCAAAACTTTTCTGCCCCAGAACCAGAGTTGTGATAATCGAACATCAAGGCTAATTGACGAAGTTACAGTGTGTCACCAGCATTTAAGTACTTGTTGGTGTGGGGATGGGGAAGTTCTTTAAAAAGTAATAATATACTTTTTGGAGTATTTTTATCTATGAACATTGTAAACAAAGTGTAAGTTACACATCTACTTAAAGTCGTTTATCATAAAATTTTCAGATATATTTCTAGTTCGTTTTCGTACTCCCAGTTCGGAACCCTCCGATTTCCTGGCCAGACAATCGGTTAGGTTAAGGTTGTGTAGTACTTTGGAGGAGGGGAGTATGGGGTGGGACCGGTCCCCAAAATAAAACCAGCAGTAGGTTTCCATAGAATCTATCCTAAACGAGCATCAAGATTTTTTCTTGAACATAGGCAACTTTTATAACTTTTATTAACTAACCAAACAGAAATTTTCTCCACGCCTGATGTAATGATTACAGAGCCCGCACAAGGAACTGGACTACCTAAGTGAATCCCCCTGAACTGAACTGTGCAAGGAAATGTCTCTTCGTTACTGAAACTCTTCCGCCCCAGTTCCTCAACGTTTAAGTCAGCTAAACTCGGGATGAATGCGAGGCTGAACGTATACTTATCATAGACAGGCCTAAGCTATTGCTATGGGCGCCTTCATGCAGTTTTACCCGGTGGATATAAAGTAAAGTATTGTTCTAATGGAATTTCTCCAAGGGCAGTGCGAGGTTGGACGAAAATTAAATTCACATTAAATCGGGGCATAGACTTTAGATTATTTGTTGATAAAGTATTCTCTCCGCGTTAATTAAACTATCAAGAACACTACGTAACACGCGAAATCAAGCGATTTGTTGCCCAGTAAATATTAATGTAACTCACGTTGTATTCAGTAGCTCGGCTGTCGCCCAAAAATACTTCAGCAAATTCTCTCGCTTGCAGTAGTAGTAGCAGAGCATCGTGGGAGATCGGAATGCGAATAATTCAAGGATTGATATTTGTTTGAATTTTGTCATTATTTCGATACTGTTATTGCTAGAAAGCCTTCGAGATATGAATATTTCTCACGCAGGTAACTAACTCGTTCCAGGTTCACGTTGTTAGCGTAATTTTATAAATACTTAAGCACTAGCTTTTTATATCCTCGAGTATTCTGTAATTTTTTAATACCTGTATATTATTGGTGAAACTGATGTGACGTCAAGGGAATAACAGCCAGTGTGCAGGTTAGTAAATCACGTTAAATCATTAAAACAATTTGATTTTATTATCGTTGTAAAATTTCAATTTTCTTAGAAACAGCTCCCTATATATTGTGTCTCAAATAAAAATTACATTCTATTTTATATTCTGGCTACTTCAAACTCCTCATGTGATATCGTCTGTTTATGTTTGATAAGCCTGTTTCAAAATAATTGGTTAGGTGCCATAGTCTTTTGTCGCTATCTCGGTTCGAATGGTGTTATTATACTAGGACTGTTTATTCATGACTTCCATTTCAACAAGGTGCATTCAGAGGACATTCGTTTAAGGTTTTTGCTGCGACCCTGCGTCGCTCTCTGCCCTTTACTTTTCATGCGTCCTCGTTACTTGTTTCTTATCTTTTTGCCCAACTTCCTTAATTCTTCACCTTACTCATTTTTTTTTCGTGTCATATAGGAGCAAATCCTCCGGGCAACCTCCATTCAGGACCTCTTTAAGCTTACAAATAATACAATTATAGTCGATCTCATGAAATTCATTTATAATGTAATTTTAGTCGATCTCATGAAATTCATTTATAATGTAATTATAGTCGATCTCACGAAATTCGTTGATAACGTAATTATAGTCGATCTCATGAAATTCATTTATAATGTAATTTTAGTCGATCTCATGAAACTCATTTATAATGTAATTATAGTCGATCTCATGTAATTCATTGATAACGTAATTGTAGTCGATCTCATGAAATTCATTTATAATGTAATTGTATTCGATCTCATGAACATATGGCAGGCAACAATATTCCACGTTTTCTGACCGTTCCCTCTGCTGACAACCTTTGGAGTTATCCATCTGTACCCTGTTTTACTGAATTGATGCATTTCAACATCTTCCAGGAATTAAGTGTATCACTTCCTTTGTGATTGAGCCCCGTGTTTGTTCTC
>NC_089759.1:13204156-13224156 GCF_040412425.1 Macrobrachium rosenbergii
ACGCTGCTGGAAATAGATGTATTAATTGCGATTCCTCGAAAAGTAATTTCTTCGTTATAAGATGATAATATATGAAGAATAGTAATTGATACCAGATGTGAACTGTAAAGTGCATCAGTTTAGATTTAAAAGAAGGGTAATATTAGATTAAAGTAAAGATGCTGGCTGTTCTCAACAAGTATTTTGGGGAATTTCCATAGTACTTTGTGAGTTTGTGAACTGGCGTTGTATCATAATTGTTATGTTTGAACATATTCATTTCCATAATCAATTATATTATATATATATATATATATATATATATATATATATATATATATTATATATATATATAATATTTATATATATTTATATATATATATATTATAAATATATACTGTATTATATATATAAATTATATATGAGTGTGTGTGTGTGTGTGTGTATACCTACACACATTTAGATGTTAAGCCACACATAACCTCTTGATATCGAATTATGTTACTGAAGGAGATTATGCATGATAAGTGTACCCACCCTGGCCAGGATTCGAACCCCTGGCTTTGTGGAATGGTATGAAGGTGAGAGGTAGTCGTCTCCTGTCACTTTGTACTAACCCCCCCTAAAAAGCGTAAGTTCGAGTCCTGGTCAGGTTAAGTGCCCTTATCATTTATGATTCCTTGGCTGGTATATTATTCCTAAGGCATAGCGAAACGGTTATTGATGAGTTATTTGTGGTTTAGTTTTGAAAGTGTAAAAATACCAAGTTTTGAATTAGCAGTAAACTGTCACATACACACACACACACATATATATATATATATGTGTGTGTGTGTGCATGTGTATATATATATATATATATATATATATATATATATATATATATATATATATATATATATATATATATATATATATATATATATATATGTATGTATATATATGTGTGTGTGTTTATATACTGTACATATGCGTGTGTGTGTGTTTATGTATTTATGTACGTATATCTTGTCTAAACATAGGAAAGCAACAGAAGTTTCGTGGAAAATGTCCAGGTCAGCGGCGTAATCTCCGTACGGGAATGTTAAATTGCTTTCGCAATATTTCAAAACTTACATTTATATCTCTGCTTCCTCCGTATTTGGTTGTTTCCTCATTTTTGAGATTTATGTGCTCAAATATTTTATTGTTCCAAGATTTCTTGTTCTCTCGGCTTTTTATGACCGGCCGCTTTGTTTTTCTTTCCTTTATAGTTCTTTTGTTGCATTGTTTGTGATGTTTGTATCTGTTTTGACGCTTTGTTTTCTTCTTCTGTTCGTTTGGCTCGCCTTGTTTTACCCCTTCTGTCTGGAAGGATCGTTGAAGTCCTTCATCTCCACGGGCTTTTTTTTTTTCTCTTCTGCATTGTATGGAATCCTGCCTATCCATTGTATAGCTATATAAAATGCACTCTCTCTCTCTCTCTCTCTCTCTCTCTCTCTCTCTCTCTCTCTCTCTCTCTTAAAACAATGGAGTTAAGTTTCCTGTTTTTTTTTTTTTTTTTTTTGGCCCGTAGTCTTCCATATATTTTCGTGTTCCGGGAGAGGAGGTCCTCCTGGTGGGGCCATTTCGAGGTGCCTGTCAGCCTTAGTGTTTGAATAGAAAAAGAAGGATCAGATACAACTCACCTCACGATTCTGGCGTTTTTAGTTCATCCTCCAAAGCCTCACAAAAGCGCCAAAGAGCAAAAAAAAAAAAAAAAAAAGAATAATGCAAAAAGAAAAAAAAAGAAAGGAAACAAAAAAAAAAAGGGGAAAGAAAAGAAGAAGGTGGAGAAGAAGAAGGTGGAGAAGAAGAAGAAGAAAATAAAAAGAGCGGAGCTCTGGAGTCCCGCGTTTGTTCGATTTCGTGGCGTAATTATGACCTGTTTAGTTTTAGACTTGTCATTCCCCGTACTTGTAATTATATTCCAGTCTGACGGATTACGATTCGAACGCTATCATTTATGGGGCCGGTGGGCGGGGCCTACCGATGGCAAGTTCGGAGTCGAATTTATCATTAAGTCCTACAACAAGGCTCTCTCTCTCTCTCTCTCTCTCTCTCTCTCTCTCTCTCTCTCTCTCTCTCTCTCTCTCTCTCATACTTTTGTAATAACCTCTTTTGACAGAGTGGTTATAATTGTGTTTGATGCGGTAATTATTGTTATTAGGGGTTTCATTTGTATTTTTCGGTATAACTCGTAGGACGAAGAGAGATAAAAAAAAAAATACATTCGAATATATCGTGACCCTCGGAATTTCAGTAGAAGTAAATCCTTTATAACTATTTTGAGTAAAATACAAAGACATTCTGCGGCGTCTCTCGTGAAAGACAGAGACACCTAACAAGAAAATAACCAGAAAATAATTCAATAAATGAAAGAATGGGATAAAAAAAAAAAAATATATAAGAAAATTAATAAAGGGAATAAAAGGATAAACACAGAGAAAATGTAAAAGGAGGCAACACTCGTCCGCGTGCCTTCCCAACCGTAAACAAAAGGACGAACCCGTACGTACAATTAAAAAGGAGAAGCGAACGTTAAATATTGAAACTTAAGGATACTGCTGGGTATATCCTCTCACTTACAATGGACAAGTAAATGCTTGTATGATTACACAGGCATGTACAGCCACAGCTCAAACTCCGAGCCAAATGGGGCTACGTTCTCTTCCAACTATAAATTCAACTGTCTTGCATTTATCCGAAATTCAGAAACGGCCGTGCGAGAGAGAGAGAGAGAGAGAGAGAGAGAGAGAGAGAGAGAGAGAGAGAGAGAGAGAGAGTTATTAGTCAGGTAACTCCTCGTGAATTCTGTTTAGCAGTGTGAAGTAAAATTTATTTTTTATAATAGGCAAAAGGAAGGGTTGCTGGTTTTTAATTGATTTAAAAAATGGGATTTAACTTACTTGGTAGACTGTATCCATCATTGTATAGTTATGTTGTTTTGTTTGTTAACCTTTCTTATGTAGACTGCAATTATTAGTAAGATAAAAATTATTACCCAGAATCGTTCGTGTTCCTCACAATTCATTTTTTTCATTTGTTAAAATTTTTTTTTTTGTTTCTACAAAATTACTATTATATGGTTTCGGACAAATGTTACCAGATTGATCTTGTGTCCCCTAAAATTCATCGATAGTAAGGTTTCAGTACTTAAAAAATAGCTATATAGGTAAGTACGGAGCAAACTACTAAGCGTGTTCGATTTCTACATTTCACGCCCTCTGCTGAGCGTTGTTTCTCATTCCGTAGCTGTTTCTCGGATCCTCGGGATTCTTTATCGTCTAGAAAGAGGAAAGGTTTCTAGAAACAGCGTCTGCGATTTTGCAAGTGGAAGAAGTAGCATCTGGTAAGCAGCAGGGGAAGTTAGTGGCTATATAGCAGGTACCACTTCACAGTATATTGCAGCTTTAATCAGAACTCCGGGAAAGGGAAACGGATTGATGATGTGACGTTCGCATTCTGGGTATTGGTTTAGAAAGAATGGGCGGAAGAGGCACTGCCTCAAGGTACTAAATGCTATATATGAGGTATGCTTATGAAATACATGCGTAGAGGTAAGGATGCTTTACAGTAGAGCTCCTTGGGTTGATTTCTAAGCGATTTGTGCTTCTGTTGATCTAATGGTGACTTTCGTGTCCTGGTACTTCGTTTGTTTTTGGTTGGTCACAACCAAGTTAGAGAAGGCAAGGGGCCTGGAACCATATCCAGAAAGATTTGCTGAGAATCAAAATGCTGACACTTGGAACTACCACCACCAGATGGAAAAGGCAATTAGTGGAATATGTATATATAGCTGGTATAGTGGTCAGTGTTGTGTATGCCACTCAGATGTCGCGGGTTCGCGTCTCCCCCAGGGCTATGAAAAAATCACTGGCTTTGTATCATGATCAATTACTGCTGCAGTGTGGGATCTGCAGTGGAAGGTTGAAACCAACATTCTTTGGAAGCTTGAATTTCAAGTTACTGGTCGCTGTGTGCTTGTTCCATGTGAATAAGTTTCATCTATTGAAATAATAATAATAATAATAATAATAATAATAATAATAATAATAATAATAATAATAATAATGATGTATATTATATATATATATATATATATATATATATATATATATATATATATATATATATATATATATATATATATATATATATATATATATATATATAATGTTCCTGGGAATTTATGTCAATAAAAGCTCCAGTACTCTGCTCTCATTTTATCCCCATATTTTTAGTTTTACTCTTAGCCATCCTTGTGGAGTCGTACACTTGTTCAACCAGCTACAATTCTTCACACCGAGCTCTTGTTACTTTCACTCTATCTACAGCTTAAGTCTTCGAAACTTAATTGAACTCTACTTGTTATCGAGAACCAGTATAGCTTGTCCAAGGCATGATCATCTTACCGATCTTTGGTCGTGATCTTTTAAGTCTTTAGAGAATCTTACATAGGCGTTCTCGATGTCTTGGGGTCTTTATAGTCTGGCACAAGACTTGTATGACATTCTTCCTGCTTGCGACTTGACGCTTTGAACTTTGCGTATTCATTTCTTGCTTTTAATCGAATTGGTCACTTCCGTTGAAGTAGACGTGATAACATCTGCGCTTTTTCTAGTGGTTTGTGGAGTTTCTTAGGTTCTGTTGTCTCACTATACGTTTTCTTCTGAGGTGATCCTGACGTTGCGTCTTTTCCTGCTTATTCTTTTACTGAATACCTTATCCCCCGCCCCCACCCTATTTCTTCTCTCTTCACCTCACAGTTTTCCGTCATATACTCTAACTCTCGATTTGCAGGTGCGTCTATCGATTTTGATCTTTAGAGAATGTCAAAATGTAGAACCTGTAAAAGTTGAGGGCATTCCTTTTTAGACAGAATTTATATATAATGTCACCTTACATGGTGAGTTCTTTAATTCTGGTTTACATAAATGTAACTTAAATCCTCACGAATCTTAAAAATTTGGCTAATTGCTTCAGAGTTGTGTTGGAGATCACAGAATTCTTACTATTAATCTGATTTTGAAGGAATTTCAATTTTGTATCGGTGCTGTGTAAGATCTTTTTTTGCATCACACTTATTGCTAGAACATTGCTTTCTTATTGATTGTACTTCAAATTTTTATCTTCTTTATATATTTGGCTCTGACAATTTGTCAGATCAATAACCATATTCTTGCTCTATTTCTGCCTTGGCTCTGTCCTTGACAGATAAGCCTCATCGTCTCGTTCAGTACTTCATAGGGAAGCCTCGGAACAACCTCCAGCCCAAGTACATTCGATGGTACCAGCAATTTTCTCCATTGCACGGTGATGGCTTTTTTTTTTTTTTTTTTTTTTTTTTTACACACTGCCAAACTTTGAAATACTCCTTCTGAAGAGTCGATGTGAACCTATATTTCTCTTGATAGCTGGGTGGTGAAAGTTACTGTTTATCGTTGTTTCTAAACCAGGCCACGGTTCGAATTCTGGCCAGCGCAGAAGTGCTTCGCAATAATAATTACCTTTGGGTGTAGGATATTCCTGAGGCATAGTGAATTCTATATCAAATGATATTTATGGCTTAGTATTTGTGATTATATTAAATGTAAATATATATATAGAAGAATTATATATATGTAAATATATATATATATATATATATATAATATATATATATGTATATATATATATATATATATATATATATATATATATATATATATATATATAATTTTCCCCTGCGCTCAATTTAATTTATTCAAGAAATTTTACCCAGCCACGAATGGCTTCGGAAGTCATTTGTCTTTAGCTTAGCCATGGCGCTATTAGATGATATGCATTATTATGCTTTTTTTCACTTGTTAAAATAATAAGGCAACATTCTCTTTTTTTCAATTTGTAATGGTTTTTTTATGGTGCTAATGTTATTTCCAGTTGTGGATGGATAAAGAGATTTCGTTTTGACATTTTTCCTTTTGCGTTTCTTATTCCATTAATTAGTTTGAATAATTAGTGAACAATATCACGTTCTTATTCATCCTGCATATCCTCTTTACCAACCAAGTTCCTGCAACACGGTCGCCATTCTCCCTATCGCCTTGACAACCAATTACAAAGGGGCCCCCTTCCAACCTGGCAGAACTTAGGCCTTAATAACGTCATCGTATTGCATGCTGACTTTGCATCTTGCAAAGCAGTAACTTGGGGTTGATTCGTACTCGCTCAAAACCGGAATCATTAAAACAGTTGCTTCCACGGCGTCGCCTTACACCTCCTCTCGCGGATGATGGACGTCCAAGTTGTCTTAACACGACCTTAGTCCCTTAATAGCAGGGATGGGAGACGATGTGCGGCAGGTGGTGGTATCGCCTGCGCATTTTTACTCGCGTGTTATTGCTGGTGTACTTGGCTTTGCTTGGAGTTTCTGCTCGCAAAGAGAGAGAGAGAGAGAGAGAGAGAGAGAGAGAGAGAGAGAGAGAGAGAGAGAGAGAGAGCTTTCACTTTCTTCAGGAATGGTTGGAGTTTCATTGGCTCTCTCTCTCTCTCTCTCCGTTCAGATATTATGAGTAGTTATTTTGATCATGGAGTTTTATTCTCTCTCTCTCTCTCTCTCTCTCTCTCTCTCTCTCTCTCTCTCTCTCTCTCTCTCTCTGTTCAGATGTTATGAATAGTTATTTTGATCATGGAGTTTTATCTCTCTCTCTCTCTCTCTCTCTCTCTCTCTCTCTCTCTCTCTCTCTCTCTCTCTCTCTCTCTCTCCCCGTTCAGATATGAATAGTTATTTTGATTATGGAGTTTTATTTTCTCTCTCTCTCTCTCTCTCTCTCTCTCTCTCCTTATGATTATGGAGTTTTATTCTCTCTCTTTCTCTCTCTCTCTCTCTCTCTCTCTCTCTCTCTCTCTCTCACCGTTCAGATATGAATAATTATTTTGTTTATGGAGTTTTATAGTCTCTCTCTCTCTCTCTCTCTCTCTCTCTCTCTCTCTAGCAGTTAGTGCAGTTACTTGATTGACTAATTCTTCTTTTCAGTTACTAGTAAGATTTATTGGTGTTATAGCCACTCTCATTATCTTATCCTTTTCATTGCGAGTTTCCAGAACGATTGCTATTTTCCTGTTTCATTATTTACCATTCATTTTTGCTATTGTTGGTCATTATTTGTATGACTCTGTTGTTGTTATTCTTGTTGCTCTATTTAGTTTGAAAATGAATACACACACCACAGTGTATTATTAATTAATTTATTTTCTTTAAGAAAGGAAACACAGCAGTTAATATATCTTGTCTTTTGCCTTTGATTTTTCGCACAAGAAATAAATACTTACTAAACGGACCACTCTCTCTCTCTCTCTCTCTCTCTCTCTCTCTCTCTCTCTCTCTCTCTCTCTCTCTCTCTCTCTCTCTCTCTCTCTCTCTCTCTCTCCTTGCTTCCTCCCTACTACAAGTCAGAAGTGATTAAAAACGAACCTTAAATGGAATAAATTTACAAGTATTAGCGTTAGCCGGCATAGATTAATAAAAACCGGGGAGGGAGTACTTTCTTAAGTGGAGTCACTTTTAGCACAAATAAGTGGGGCGGGAACCCAAGGAGGGAACTAATATAAGATACTTTAAGAGCGCCAATGCCCTTGCATTGTCTTGAGTGGATTCGAATCCCCCTCTGTAGTTCTTCTACTTCTTCTTCAAAAAGAAAAAAAAAATTCCAGAGAGAGAGAGAGAGAGAGAGAATTAGCGAACTGAGAATTAGAATATTCGACTCCAGGTCTTAAAAAAAAAAAAAAAAAAAAAAAGGTTTCCCCCACACACAAACGGAGAGAGAGAGAGAGAGAGAGAGAGAGAGAGAGAGAGAGAGAGAGAGAGAGAGAGAGAGAATTAGCGAACTGAGATTTAGAATATTCGACTCCAGGTCTTGAAATAAAAAAAAAGGGCTTCCCCCACGCGCACAAACGGAGAGAGAGAGAGAGAGAGAGAGAGAGAGAGAGAGAGAGAGAGAGAGAGAGAGAGAGAGAGAATCTGGTGAATTTGGGATTCGAATACTCTACCACAGGTCTTGCCCCGAAAAGGAATCTGTAGAAAGAGAGAGTGAGAGAGGATTAGCGAATCGACTATTCCTATACTTCATTTTTCTCCATATCTCGGAAAAGCAGAGAGAGAGAGAGAGAGAGAGAGAGAGAGAGAGAGAGAGAGAATTGAGAATTAGCGAACTGGAGAATGCTCTGTAATTTTGTTATTTGTCACACGACGTTGGGCGATGATACGGGGCGACTCATTATGAGATCGTCTGTCTCCGTCTTGGTAATTACATGTTACTGCATCTCGGCCTGATGTTTCACAAGAGTTGCACTCAGTAATTATCCCCGGTAACATTATTGCCTTCTGAAGCCGATATAAATTCACGCGTCGTTTTGGCCCCTCTTCGTTGTATGCCTACTTCGCCCTGTTCTCGTCTCAGCAGGATCTTACTTTTAAATCAATTCTCCCAGTAAAAAAAATATTAATTTAGAATGTCCTTAATTTTGGAGCTGTTTGAGACTTAGTTAATTATTACTCTTAATTTTCCTGTTGTTCTTGTCAAGGCATCGTTCGAATATTCGGCCGACAGATGACAGTCTATTATTGAATTGTTTACTTTCAGGCAGTGGAGCCTGTGGGCGTGCGGTTTCATTTCGCTTTTTTAATGAGCGAAAACTACTTTTCAACGACGACAAGTCGGGTGATTCATAATTAATCGCCGTAATTATGACCCGGGATCCGTGACAAATATGATAAATACTCTCACGAGAAAAACAAAGGAACGGAAAGAAACGGTTTTATGAAGTTGAGCTCCATATAACCAGTGCAAATTACAGGTTGAAGCGGAAGGTAGATGACATTGGGGATGTCACTCTGCAGGAGCGAAAATGTAGCGAGTGCCGTTTACCTCAACAACAGACGGAGGAGCAGCTATACATTGTTCGGAGGAAACAGTTTGGTGCAGAAGACTTTGGCTTTGGTTCAGCTGCTCTGAGAACCTTTGAGAGTAGGTAAAGCCATGAATAGGTATATGTGCTTAGCAGGATGGTAAAGAAGACCTTGGCTTTGGTTTAGCTGCTCTGGGAATATTTGAAAGTAGGCAAAAGAAGACCTTGGCTTTGGTTTAGCTGCTCTGAGAACATTTGAGAGTAGGTAAAGCCATGAATAGTTATATGTGCTTAGCAGGATGGTAAAGAGGACCTTGTCTTTGGTTCAGCTGCTCTGAGAACATTTGAGGGTAGGTAAAGCCATGAACAGGTATATGTGCTTAGCAGGATGGTAAAGAAGACCTTGGCTTTGGTTTAGCTGCTCTGAGAACATTTGAAAGTAGGTAAAGCCGTGAATTGGTACAGTATACGTGCTTATCAGGGTGGTAAAGAAGACCTTGGCTTTGGTTTTGCTGATCTGAGAGCATTTGAAAGTAGGTAAAGCCATAGTAGGTACAGTGTAAATGCTTAGCAGGATGGTAAAGAAGACCTTGGCTTTGGTTTTGCTGATCTGAGAACATTTGAAAGTAGGTAAAGCCATAGTAGGTACAGTATACAGTATATGCTTAGTAGAATGGTAAAAAAGATCTTGGCTTTGGTTTAGCTGCTCTGAGAACATTTGAGAATAGGTAAAGCCATGAATAGTTATATGTGCCTAGCAGGATAGTAAAGAAGACCTTGTTTTTGGTTTAGCTGCTCTGAGAACATTTGAAAGTAGGTAAAGCCATGAATAGGTACAGTATATTTGCTTAGCAGGATGGTAAAGAAGACCTTGGCTTTGGTTTACCTGCTCTGAAAGTATATGAAAATAGGTAAAACCATGAATAGTTACATGTGCTTATCAGGATGGTAAAAAAGATCTTGGTTTTGGTTTAGCTGCTCTGAGAACACTTGGAAGCAGGTAAAGCCATGAATAGGTATATGTGCTTATCAGGATGGTAAAAAAGATCTTGGCTTTGGTTTAGCTGCTCTGAGAACACTTGGAAGCAGGTAAAGCCATGAATAGTTACATGTGCTTATCAGGATGGTAAAAAGACCTTGGCTTTGGTTTAGCTGCTCTGAGAACATTTGGAAAGCAGGTAAAGCCAAGAACAGGTATATGCTTATCAGGATGGTAAAGAAGACCTTGGCTTTGGTTTAGCTGCTCTGAGAACATTTGAAAGTAGGTAAAGCCAAGAACAGGTATATGTGCTTATCAGGATGGTAAAGAAGACCTTGGCTTTGGTTTAGCTGCTCTGAGAACACTTGGAAGCAGGTAAAGCCATGAACAGGTATATGTGCTTAGCAGGCTGGTAAAGAAGACCTTGGCTTTGGTTTAGCTGCTCTGAGAACATTTGAAAGTAGGTAAAGCCATGAGTAGATATATGTGCTTATCAGGATGGTAAAGAAGACCTTGGCTTTGGTTTAGCTGTTCTGAGAACACTTGGAAGCAGGTAAAAGCCATGAATAGGTATATGTGCTTATCAGGATGGTAAAGAAGACATTGGCTTTGGTTTAGCTGCTCTGAGTTTAGCAGGTAAAGCCATGAATAGGTATATGTGCTTATCAGGATGGTAAAAAGACCTTGGCTTTGGTTTAGCTGCTCTGAGAACACTTGGAAGCCAGGTAAAGCCATGAACAGGTATATGTGCTTAGCAGGCTGGTAAAGAAGACCTTGGCTTTGGTTTAGCTGCTCTGAGAACATTTGAAAGTAGGTAAAGCCATGAAGTAGATATATGTGCTTATCAGGATGGTAAAAAGACCTTGGCTTTGGTTTAGCTGCTCTGAGAACACTTGGAAGCAGGTAAAGCCATGAATAGGTATATGTGCTTAGCAGGCTGGTAAAGAAGACCTTGGCTTTGGTTTAGCTGCTCTGAGAACATTTGAAAGTAGGTAAAGCCATGAGTAGATATATGTGCTTATCAGGATGGTAAAGAAGACCTTGGCTTTGGTTTAGCTGCTCTGAGAACACTTGGAAGCAGGTAAAGCCATGAACAGGTATATGTGCTTAGCAGGCTGGTAAAGAAGACCTTGGCTTTGCTTTGGTTTAGCTGCTCTGAGAACATTTAAAAGTAGGTAAAGCCATGAGTAGATATATGTGCTTATCAGGATGGTAAAGAAGACCTTGGCTTTGGTTTAGCTGCTCTGAGAACATTTGGAAATAGGTAAAGCCTAGCTGATGGCACATGTATTTTTGGAAATGATGTATTTCGTACTTTAGAGAAAAGCCAAGCTGAATAGAGGGAAAAGCTTTCTTGAACACTTGGTAATGCATTTTTCTGTCTATATTTGATACTAAGAAGAAAGTACTCATTTTACACTGAAAATAGTATTAAGTACCTTTTTCAGTACATTGTCAATTTATAACATTAGTTACGTAATATGTAATGTGATTATGATAAATTATGAAATTAAACCAGTCACTGTATTGCATGATCTCTCTCTCTCTCTCTCTCTCTCTCTCTCTCTCTCTCTCTCTCTCTCTCTCTCTCTCTCTCTCTCAACTTCCCAGGAGGCTGTAATCCTTGCAGGCATCCTTTCGGGCCGTCGCGATGGAGTAGATAACAGAATGACATTCGTAAAATGGAGATCAATAATATAATTCTCCTGCTCCTCGATCATACACCCCGACACTGATGGAGCCGATACTAAGAACAAAAATTTCCTATCCGTATTGATTAAATCAGTACCGAAAATTACATCCCTCGGGCGCGCGCGCATACGAGCCGGGGAATAGAGAAATACGCCTTGCGGGAAAATGCTAAGTTGCAGCGGTTATTGGCGAAATTTTGGCATCGAGGGTGTTTCCAGAATGCCTCTGACGGAGGGAGGAGGAAGAAAAGGATGGAAGGGGACGGGGGGCAGATGTTATTAGCTAGGAAGTGCAAAGTACTGAGTGTAAATAGTACGTATGTACTCTTCTACGTTGAGTTAGAAAACAATGCGACTTAGTTTGATTCTTGAGTTCATGTATGTGGCAGGTTTTTAGAAAACAACGCGACTTAGTTTGATTCTTGAGTTCATTTATGTGGCAGGTTTTTAGAAAACAACGCGACTTAGTTTGATTCTTGAGTTCATGTATGTGGCAGGTTTTCATCAAACTGATGTTTTTTCACTGCAGAGTTTTTCATTTTAGGGACTTGACGGAAAGTAGTCGGAGTGAGGTAGCTGGATTTCTTTGACAAAGATTTTTTCCAGAAATATTTGATCGATTCCATCACAGCTGATATAGAGAACGATCCAGTTTCCAGGCTTTCCGTGTAGGTCGCAAAATATACATAGATATAAATGATTTTCCTTACTTTAAACAAAGGTGCGATTCTATTCAGTCATGCATTTAAGAAAGTCTTTAGTAGTTATCATTTTGAATCTTCCCTGCGACTGTGTCCAAAGACGCCGTATATGCAAGCCATCCGTTTCTGAGCTATAACCTGAGAATAGACCTGTACTTTATGGTGCGCCCACGCTACATTGAAGCATGTTCTAAGCGTATCGCATATATACCACAAACATGTTGAAAACAAGTCAGCGACCGTAAGGAGAGAACGAATCGTTGGCAAATGCTGGACAGTCGTATGAAGCGCTGGTTAGAACTAACAATAAGTTGTGGCACAGTGTTGACGCAATCATCCCTTTAACTGTTATGGAAAACTTAGTGTCATGAGACTAGAAGCAAATTGTGCCAGCAAATAAGGATCTGAAGCCATCATTTTTGTGTTTTATCTTGTAAATGAATATACCTAAGCATCTAGAATGTAGTCAGATTTTCCCTGAAGTTTATTCTCGTTTTAAAAATACCTGTGCGAATGGTTCTTGAAGTAACCTTCTTTGTCGTTGTTTCATTATAGTTCTGACAAAACAGTAGGTAAGAAGTTACCCAGTGAAAACAGCTACAATTACACAGACTCGCTTTTTCATCATATAAAATGCTCTCGTTATATCATTTTCACAAAATGAAAGACCAGTAATTTTTAGTTTTCTGCAAAAGAAAACTATTGTGCCGGCTTTGTCTGTACGTCTGCACTTTTTCTGTCCGCCCTCAGATCTTAAAACCTACAAAGGCTAAGAGGGCTGCAATTTGGTATGTTGATCATCCACCCTCCCGTCATTAAACATACCAAATTTCAGCCCTCTAGCCTCAGTAGTTTTTATTTTATTTAAGGTTAAAGTTAGCCATAATCGTGCTTCTGGCAACGATATAAGATAGGCCACCACCAGGCCGTGGTTAAAGGTTCATGGGCTGCTGCTCATACAGCATTATACCGAGACCACCGAAAGATAGATCTATTTTCGGTGGCCTTGATTATACACTGCAGCGGCTGTACAGAAAACTCGATTGCGCCGAAGAAACTTCGGCTCATTTTTTACTTGTTTCTTCTTAGTTTTGAATTGCAGTAACTTAGTGTTTAAGTGACTCTTGAAATTCAGCACTTGTCAAGCGACTCCCCTTCTCAGAAAGTGTGAAAGCCATAAGTGCCGTAATAAATGAGTTTTTGCAGACTATCCTTTAGTTGCAATTAGCTGAGGTACACACATTCCTTAAGGGAATGACCATCCCTAAGGACCACAAGGCTTTCATTTAGGACCTGAAGCTACTTCCTCCGCACCACGAAGTCGCCAAGCTAACATTCCATCGCAGTAACTTCAGAATTGCTGTACCAAGGGGGCACACAATTAGGAGGGTGCTATTGATTTGAGTCATGCTGTTCAGAATGTTACGTGTAATCAGATTCCATGTAAATCACCTTGTACTTTGGTAACTTTTTTTTTTTTATAAGCTAACTACATACTAGGTCTTTTTCATGCATAGTATGCTTTAATATTCGCGAATTCATGTGTGTTTTTTTTTTTGCATTTTGCTCACACATGCACACACACATACACCTTGTAAGAATCATATCTTGCTTACAAGAATTTAGTTAAGGAGAACTAATAAGGGAACTAACATTATGGTCATATTGATATTATAAGTGAGGATATTTCATGAGAATTTCATTTCACATTAATATGCCCAAGGGTTTATCATCAGTAATAAACTTCGATAATGGAATAATTAAGAAACCAGAATACCAAATCTTAGTAAATACTCGTAAAGCGTAAAATATCAAAAAGAGGTCACAGCGTCCTATTCTTGCTAATGCTTTTGAATGTGACTGAAGCTGTAAAAGAATTATTGCTGGTGATAACGGATATTTTTTTTTTTAGTTGAGAATATCTCATTAACCAGTCGGAGGCTATAACTGGGCACAGCCTGCTTTATAGCCAAACATCCAAAACACACAAAGCGAACAGATAACCAAGCCGCCAGCCATTGAAATAAGTTGGCTGTGTGTTGGAGGCAGAGTTGTAACGGGGTTATTGTTAGTGTGATTTGTCCATCAATTGCGATTATCTCTATGATAAATATTGATCATTATAGCCCCACCCCCTTCCCCCTTACATTGTGCGGGGCCTCCGGCCCCCCCGCCGAAATAATTTTATGGAATATGATCGTGGCATTACCATTATGAGGGCTCATTATTAGATTCATATACAAATTGCAGCTCGTAGAAGGGAAAATTAATAATCTAAGTAATTAATCATTTGATACGGAAAGGAATAAAAATGCGAGTCGGTGGAGAGGGATTTCTGCACTCTTTTTTTTCTTTTGTGTATTGCTTTTTGATGGATTGCGTTACACAGGCCTCAGGGGGCGCGGAAAATGTTGAAAATTAATGAACAAGAGAAGAGGGGAAAGAAGAAATAGTCGAGAAATGGCGGTGGCAGGGAATCGAAAATGCGACCATAATGTAGGAATGCTAAAGAAAATAAGTAAAATATGAAAAAAAAAAAAATATTGCACAGAAGATCTATTGTTAGAGGTATCATTCACACCCAAACACACATACGCACAGTTACATTTGTTACCCTTGTATTCACTTTCGTATCGAGGTTAATACCATAAAAGAAACGTGCTTGCGAAGGAAATTCCTTAATGGCTTCACTCCCAAATTGAAGTCAGAGGGATTTTATTTAATAGAACAAGTGATTCACCTTTGGCACTTTTATCGATCGCAAATAGCAGAAGAATATCCACCAAAGCGCAGCCCCCGTCTCGCCGATTGGTTAAGGGGGGGGTTTAGGAAGGTTGCTGGGGGAAGAGGGGTTGTAAGTTGGAGCTGGGAAGGGGGTTGTTCGAAGAGGGAGGAGGAGGAGGAGGAGGAAAGCCCCCGAAGCAATACTCAACGGCCTGGAATATCTTATTTTACATCATTGCGCCAACCGGGAATCCATTTTACATCATTGCGCCGACTGGGAAATTGGCAGCCATCCCGCTCCCTTCAGTTTATTCCAATAATCTTAACATTTATCCAATCCTGATTATTTTTCGCTCTCTTCCTTTCGAGCTTTCTTCCACCCACAGCTTTATACCTCCATCCTCGCCCGCCCCCCTCTTCCTTAATTCAGTTCCCCACCCCAATCCCTACGCTTTTACTCCCTTTTTGCTCCTTTCTCCTCCTCCTCCTCCTCCTCCTCCTCCTCCTCCTCCTCCTCGTTTCTCTTTCCTGCCCCCTTCTTCTTGGGGCCCCTCTTCTCGAAGCCTTGTGACTTGAATTCCGAGGATTAAAATTTGTGATCTGAAATCGCGTTAAATATCCATATCGGTTCAAACAAGGTTTCTCGAATTTGCAAATTAGATTACATCACACGAACCTTCGAACGCGACGCACCCAATCCCTTCCCCCTCTTGTATTTTTTTCTTCTCATATTTTTTTGTTCCTTCATATTTTTCTATTTATTTTTTATCGGAAGGAATTGATATGGCAGAGGATTTTGTCTGAGAAAAATTGCGCAGACTTGTAATCAGCTTCCGAAGGAAATTATGAATTTTACACAATATGATTTTATTTCGTTTCTGCGATAGAGCGGCAAATGGTGCGGGTTTCAGATAGTTTATGTTTTTTCCTGGCTGGGGATTAAGAAAGCAGATGTGGTTGGTTTTAGAAACACGATTGTCTGAGAACTGTATCATAGTTCACTTTGTAAAAAGAAAATTCTTCAAATAGATTTAAAGGGTTCCTATTTTTTTTAATGATTTCAGAAGAATTTTTTTGCTCTTATCAGTGATGTGCAATTTATTGGAACTTTGAGGTGAAATAAACATTTCTTCAAGATTTTTTAATTTTTCACCTTGTAATATCTAGACTGGAATCAAATGGCTAATTTTTAAAATATATGGAGGTTAGTAATAAATTTTTCAAGTCAAAAAAACCTCGGGAGTATGATGCAGCTTACTAATTCATACTGAAGGATGATAGTAAATGGCAAAGGCTCATGCTTGGGTATGGGATTGATTCCAGACCACTTGGAGCTCAGTATCCTTTAGAAATTGCCTTCGGCTTATGAAATAAATTGTTAAGGTGATACTTTTGACAAAAGTTAACCTGTCCAGCTTAAGTCAGCTCTCTGAAGGTAAACAGTTACCCTACCTGTCAAGGACTCCTTATTTTCTTCGGCATCCGTCAGTTAAAGTGATTGTGCAAAACGGCGTTCATAATTATGAAGTAGAGGACGATATTCTTATTGATTTTTTGCGATAATTTCATGCAGTTTGATATAGTTCACTGGGATTGTCTGCGTTTCTTAGCCACGTCTAGATTGTATATGTATAATTTGACGAGTTTTCATTGAAGAAAAAAGTGTTATTCATATTCATTTTCAAGAAATTTATATTAACATTTTATCAGTACATTTCGGCCTTACCTTCAGAGTGTCATGAGTGCATAAGAGAACGTAAACTCCTGCGACAAATCCCGCCATGTCCAAAGTTTACTGTCACGTCCCGGACGTTGTGCGTGAGACCCTGGCAGAGTACCAAGACCTCTTATTAGGTATTCGCATGCTAAACCGATATGATTTCACGGCTATCCTCACCTCTTTCTACTTTGCGCGAAAGAACCTGTAATTTCCTTCTTAAGGAGGAGACGCAAACTCCCTCATCTGAAAGTTGTCACCGGAAAACATGAAAAGATCGTTCTGCCTGCTTTGTATTTCGTACGCTCTTCTGTGACTTGTCTTTTTCAGGTCCCTGTTGTGTCGACAGTTTTGATGACCACGTAATATGAATGTTTAACTCGTGGTACATCGAGTGTAGGGAGAGGTGGCACCGTGTCCTGTAACTGCAGATGTTTTTGGCTATATTCGTGATTTCTAGTGACATTATTTTTTAACATGATTTATTTCTTCATTTTCTTTGACATGCTTCTACTGGCTACTATAATTGAAAGTGAATGATTTGTTGCCTTGGCTTTTCAAGGCTCTTTACTGTGCGTAATCTCCTTTGATTATGCAATGTTTTTTTCAGATAAGGTTTATAAATATTGCAACATATAAACATTAATATATATATATATATATATATATATATATATATATATATATATATATACATATATATATATATATATATATATATATATATATATATATATATATATATATATATATATATATATATATATATAATTATGTATAGGTCATTTGTTTTCCTATTTTACTCAGGTGTGCGGAACTTTAACTTATAAGGCTCCGGGTTGAGGGGGTCTTCTTCGAACTTGGCTTTTTACTAGGAAATATTCTCTTCCGTGCCATCTCTTTTCTTTTGTATTCATCTTGCTCCTTCCATCTGTTCTTGGGTCGTGAGGCTGTGTGTCTTGTACATAAAGGCTATGATGTGACAGTCTTGACTGTCCAGTGTGTGGCCTGTTCTAATAATCCGGTTTCTTTCTCACCATATCCTGAAATGAGGTTATTTGTTCTTTTCATCTTTATACTGTTGCAAGATGCTTGGTCTCCAGTTGTGAACAGTGCATGCTATTATTGGTAGCTGCCTGAATACGTGAAATAAGAGAAAGTAAAGGAAACTATCAAGAAAAAGACATGTACAGTCCAGGTTACATGAATAGAAGACGGCTCGACATCTTTCAGCCAAACAATAACTGCTGATGATGGTGCTCCCACTTTGCAGAAAAGTTAAGTATACCTTAGTTTTACCAGACCACTGAGCTGATTAACATCTCTCCTAGAGATGGCCCGAAGGATTAGACTTATTTAACGTGGCTAAGAACCAATTGGTTACTTAGTAACGGGACCTACAGCTTATTGTGGAATCCGAACCACATTATAGCGAGAAATGAATTTCTATCACCAGAAATAAATTCCTCTAACTCTTCATCAGCCGGCCGGGGGAATTGAACTCCGGCCCATGGAGTAGAAAGCAGCTCTGAAAGGAGGAATCAGGTCCATGACTGACTGAGTTGTTAGAAGGGGATATAGCTAATCACGAAATGACAGAAAAATAGTATTTCGTATTGAATATCTCATATTAACTTGTTCTCTGTTACCATACATGAAACATGTGACGTAACGAGGAATTAATACACTCTTAAGCATGTAAGCACGAGACCACTGGCGATGAGGTGGGGGGAGAAATTCTGTTTTGACAAATACATACACTCCTGAACTCTCAGTTATAGCTAGTGAATTTTAACTGAAGAAAAGCAGAGTGGACAGTCAAGATATTCATTAAATTTTTGTTACATTCAACTCGGGTACGTTCCAGAAATAATAAATGTGATTCTTGGGTAAAAAAAAAAAAAGTAATAAAGGAGCTGAAAATACAGTATGGTGAACGTACGACGTCATACACTCAAGTTACCCTCTTAACTTTTTTTTTTTTTTTGCAGACCAGCCATTATCCTAGAAGAAGAAACTAGCAGAACGAAAATGAGAAAAAAATAATAAGAGAAACATGAGAATGCACAGAGAGAGAGAGAGAGAGAGAGAGAGAGAGAGAGAGAGAGAGAGAGAGAGAGAAGTCTTGATTATCTTTTTCTTATGATAGAAAATTCACAAAACCTTTAATTGGCATTGGTCACGCAAGGAGCAGTACCAACATCCCAAGGAGTATAACCTCTGTGATGAATCGGATTATAATTGTTAATGCGGATCATGAAAATAGTTTATCAACCCATGGGGGGAAAAGAAGAAGAGAAGAAGAAAAGTTAAGAAACGGGCGAAAAAATAATCTCAGGCAATCGGAAACTGGTTGATGTGTGTTTGTGCGTCTGAGTCTGAGTCTGAGAGAGAGAGAGAGAGAGAGAGAGAGAGAGAGAGAGAGAGGAGAAGCGTTATTACATTGTCTTTGCTAATAGATGCTGGTTTCAGAATTGCCTTTCTTTGCGATTACAGTTTACAGCATGAGCAATCAACTTGATTTGAGTTTTACATTTCTGTATTTTTTTTTCGACGGGGTGGGGGGGGGAGGGGAGTAGGCAGATGTTGTCATTACCAATCTTTTCCATTTTCTTGATTACAAATAAAAGTAATTGCTCGATAATTTGTCTTATTTCCGTCTTGGATTTTAGAAACATCTGTTCAAGCTTCAGGTTTTGAGTAAGGACACTATATCAATAAGAACAGGGATACACACTTTTCCTGCATAGATCGATCACATATTAATTGTAGTGCTCGCATTACCTTGAGAAATTCCCTTCGGGCTGCATTGTAACACCGACAGGCCTCCCCGTTTCACTCTTGACAATCCTCCAGATTGTGCGGATCACTGAGAAGCTCTGGAATTTTCTACATGCCCATATTTTTCTCATTCTTATATCCTTCGTTTCTCTTAATTTCTCATGGTTTCTCTCTTTACCGGAGTAGGATTAGGAGCCAGGGTGTAGTTTTATAATGTTCTGAACTATAGTAGCTTATTATAGTCACGATTAGGATATACTCCAAAGGAAAATAGGTATCAGCCAATTTAACAAGAGTCTTGAACTTTGACTTTCCCTCGCAGAATGATCGAACGCACATTTTGAGCCGAGTTTACAACCTTTTGTAAAATTTTCGTCACGTAGTAGTAATTTTTTTTTCCTGGGACTTGATTGCGTGATCCTATTTGTACTTGGCTTAGTCGCTAGGCGCTGTGCCACTGTTTCACTGGACTTCCCATTCTGAACGTCACACCTTAGTCTGAATCTGCACCGAGATCAAAG
>NC_089759.1:13229156-13244156 GCF_040412425.1 Macrobrachium rosenbergii
TTACATTGGCGTAATGCAGTTTTCTTGTGTATGTGCTCTCAGTACTATTAGAAATGAGCATTCATTCAAAAAAGGGGTGTTGTTCCTTCCCTTAAAACACCTTGAAACAGTTATTTTGAATATTTATTTATAAGCTTGCCTGCATACAAATTAGACTTGTTAAGATACTTTTTCCAACTGTCATAATGTCAAAATGCTCAATTATGAAAATATTATTCCCTTCGCTCCTTTCTCCTGGTTTGCCCTTATTTCAGCTGTCAACAAAATTTACCCGAAGATGAAAGCATGTGTGTATGCAGTATAATAATTAACTCTTTGTTTATATATATATATATATATATATATATATATATATATATATATATATATATATATATATATATATATATATATAATCTACGTCACTTTTTACCAGATACGTATGTAGTATTTACTAGTTACCATGCCCTCTTAACTTTTCGATTTCTTCACATGTTTGGAAACGCATGCCAATTACAAGCCTTGAACCAAATGAAGTTAGATGAAGATATGTTGATGCCCGGCCGAGACTCGATGTCGGCTCGAGGTATCCCAAGGAGGTCAGAATTAACCTCCTTGCGGTATCCTCACTAGGTAACGATAATTACCTGGCCAGGTAATTATCGTTACCTTGCGCGGATACCCCCACCCGAGATCGGATCTCGGCTGGGCATCCAGGTAATTATCGTTACCTCCTGCGGATACCCTGACCCGAGTTAGAGTCTCGGCCGGGTATTAACGTATCTTCATTTATCTTCATCTAGCTCTAGGCTTGTTGTGGCACGAGTTTCAAAAATGTGAAGAAATCGAGAAGTTAAGAGGGCATTGTAGATAATTAATAATAATAATAATATATATAATATATATAATTTATTATTAATAATAATAATAATATATATATATATATATATATATATATATATATATATATATATATAATTTATTATTATTATTATTATTATTATTATTATTATTATTATTATTATTATATGTGTGTGTGTATTACTGTATATGTATATATAAAATATATATATATATATATATATATATATATATATATATATATATATATATATATATATATATATATATATCTATATATTACGTATATATGTATATGTATATATATAAATATATATACATATACATATATATATATATATATATATATATGTATAAATGGTATGTGTGCATATATTCATTGTACATATATCAGCGTGTGTGTGTGTTTCTGTATTGTGTTCGCGGTGGTCAACAGACTATCATTCATTGATCATCAAGCCTGTATGTGTTGTCTGAGGTTTTCAGTCAAAATATAACCAAATTAAATCTTAGTCGGCAAGAGTGCTATAAAGATCTTGACTCTGTACCACTTTCTGGCTGCAACTAACTGTAAACCTTATGCTGTGATATAACAAAACACTTCCCTTCATTCTGACACATCTTTCCATTTTAGGTGTGTAAATTCCCAGCTGCAATATTTGCGAAATATTTATTCAGACTCTGAAAGCTTTTTAAAGAAACGGGAAAGAGGTCGTTATCTAAGCAGAGTTTTTTTATTTACTTTTATGTTGCACCGACTTCTTCCATTTTGCGAGAAGTGTTTTTCCATTTATTATTATTATTATTATTTTTATTATTATTATTATTATTATTATTATTATTATTATTATTATTATTATTATTATTATTATTATTATTATTATTATTATTTACCAGTTTATGTATCTGTGTACCAAACGGGTCTTCCCATGTGTTATCTTGAGTTGCTGGATTTGACTGGAAGTTCCAGGTCCGGTGCACAAATGGAAGACAAGGAAAAATTACCCTTGAAGTATATTTATTCAAAACCCAGCAAGAAAAATTAAATTTCACTTTAAAATCTTTGGGTTCTAGCTAATGTAGAGAGAGGTCTTAATTTGTGCATGGCCATTGATGTTTTGTTGTGGCCTTAACTATATCTCATCATATGTCATTAAAGTAACTCTTTTTATCGGGATCGTCTGTTGATGCTTAAGATTAAGCCAACGGTTTGCCAGCACGGGCTCTTGCTCCTAGAGCAGCCCGAAGTGGCACGTCTCAGTTGAGTACAGTAGAATCCGGAATATACAGGACAGTTTCTCATAAGTACCCTGATTTTGTGTGTCCGTGTGCACACGCGTGGGTGTGGGTTTAATCCTTTCGAAATACTCGAATATAAACACCGTACGGTATTTGTTTAAAATATAAACCAATCTTCGCTAAACATTTGAAATTTCAGTCTTCAAATCAGACACCGCACCGTCTTTTTGCTGATATTTTGAGTGATGTTTACGATTGATATTGATGATAACGCATCTGTCATAAACAAAATGAGCGCTTTGAGTACACATGCGTGGCTTTTTATTGACACCAGATTCACTTTACGTCTCAGTGACGATTTGATCCCATTTAAACAACCTGCAGGTAGAGACAATAAACTTCTTTTTATTTCTAGCAAGGCTGATTTCCATAAACGACCACGAGGATGTTAATTCAGTTTTAGAGGCAAACAAGCTTCATTCAAGACCTTTACAGTCTTTTCATAAGAAGCTTGTTGTCAGTGTAATTACCTAGTCTCGTGTTAATACTTGTAGAACCATTTAAGGTAAAGAGATGTTTTCTGTAAAACTGCGTCTTCATCTTTTTCCTTGATTCGGAGATGTGCTGTTTAATAAAGATAGGATATTTTGTTTTTTTTTTACTTCAGTAGTTGTTTAAGTAGTTGATATAGTTTCAATTGTTCCAGGTCCACCTTTTAGCATGTTTTTAAATTGTGTTGATTTATTAAGTAGCTTTAATGATTATTATCCGATCTTTAAGTGATTCACAAAAAAAAAAAAAAACTGCAGAAAGAGAGGCTGTCGATCCTCTTATGTTTCTGTTGCATTGAAAGTTTCATCTCAGAGATACTGCGTTGTACAAAGCCGATATGTTTATTTATATACTATTATATTATCCATGCCGCTTAAATGGCGTCAGTATTGAAGAGAATCGAGATGGCACGTACCGTCCAGAAGCTCGGATATAATTACCTAAAGAGGGGCCAGTGGTAAGAGAATTTGGTACCTGTAGGCTATCGTTATATTTTATATATATATATATATATATATATATATATATATATATATATATATATATATATATATGTATATATATATATATATATATATATATATATATATATATATATATATATATATATACATATATATATATGTAATGTTAATTGTTTTATTATATAGAGACGGGTTCACTAAGATACCGGATAATATTCGAGAAAATCTTAAAAGCGGAAAGATTCTCTCTCTCTCTCTCTCTCTCTCTCTCTCTCTCTCTCTCTCTCTCTCTCTCTCTCTCTCTCTCTCTCTCTCTCTAAATACACATGCTGTTAAAATCCCCGACCAAGCTTTGGTGAGGCAATTGATGCCGATATCAGTTTTGTGGTCTTCAGTGGTTACTGAAAAATAATTATTACTCCGTCAATGAAGAAAATCCAGAAAAGGGAACAATGAATCAATATAATTTCGATTACCGTTTGTCAAAAAGTTGTTTTAAATGTTATTTAGCCTTCGTGCAGTGATGAACCCTAATCATAATCTTGCAATCGGTCGAGGATTACACTGGGAAAACGCCATAATAATAGTTAAAGATTGAGCAGATGTATGATGATTGAGGAAATAAATGATGATTGTGCATATTTTTTATATACAGGTGAAAGCAACTTTAGGTTAATTGACATTGATTTTCCTCAAAGATGGCTCAGTTCACGGAGTATTTTCTTTTTTTTTTTTTTTGGTGTGACACAGTCCTCTGTGTTATGTTCATTTATATATGCTACCGCTATACACATCTATAGACAAGTTGTACTTTCATGCGGTACTGAAAACTGAAAGCTGAATGTCCCTTTTTTTCAGAAATAGAATTCCAGGCGTGACGCACAGTAGTATCTGTGACGGGAATTAGTATTTCCTAAGAAAAGAGATCATGATGCGTTTTGATCAGATTTTCCTTTGGAAAACTGACTTAAATGCGCTGGAAATGAGACTGAAAAATTATAGAAATCTTCATTAGGAAAGAGAAGTTATAGACTTTACTGATGTATGTTATAAATGGAGATAACTAACATTACACGAAAGTGCAGGCAGACCAACGCTTTGAGCAGCATCATTTAGTTGTAGAAATCTTTTTAAAATATAACGGAAGCTATAAAATCGTAAACGATTTTCAGAATACAGTAATTTTCCTATCTGGGAAGTGTAACGAAAAGTGATTACAGATAGGAAGGAAAACCTGAAATTTAGTGAGGCACTAAGGCTGCCTAAGAATAATAACTTGTGAAATTTCCACCCCCTCCCCTCACGGGGACGTAATAAACATGACACCTGAAGTAAATGAAAGACTCATTTTACCTCGGCAAAAGGTGAAAGTCAAGATATAGAGATAAACGCGTGACATAGCCCGTCAAATAAAAAAAAAAAATAAATAAAAGTAACGGATTCTTGTTTTAAGAGTTAGGTCTGTGACTTCTTCCTTCTTCCTTTTCATATTTTATTTTGATCTGTGCTATAAAAACGCATGAGGATACTAGTCCCATTGGCCTTCCATCTCTTAAAAAAATGAAAACAGTTATCCTAAAATATGTTCTATGAACAACCAAACTTTTTGTGCCTTTCTTGCTATGAGGAATGTTCGAGGTGTAGGGGCCTCATTAGTTTCCAGTTCATCACAGAAAGCAGCTGCTTACCGGTAAAATGCACTAGAGTGTAATCCATTAAACACCTGCAAGTTGAACAGTCTGGATGTATGACCTTTGAGCATTTCATGATGGATGAATCTTACATTTTCTCTCCTTGAGAAATCTCCACGTATTTTTTCAGGTTTTTGCCAAGCGTACTCTTGGGTTTAATCACTGAGGGATTCCTCTACAGTAAGGTGCAGTTTCTTGCATTAGTAAAAGGGAGAAAGAAAAGACCATTGGAATTACGGCTGGCATTTAATGGGAAAGATGATCTTTGTTACTTGCTGCTCACAGCAGCAATTATGCCCACATTAAACAAACAAAAGAGTGTGCGTGCTTATCTGTGTGTCAGAGCGAATTCGCCCCTCCACCAACCTATTTTCTAGGGCCCACGTTAGTTGTGGTCAGTGTAACCATTCCTCTGATCCCTTACCCCCTCCCCCTTACACATCCACAACCCCCGGTATCCCCCTCCCCCATGCTAGTACCACAATTAACCCCACCTAAACTTCTCCACGATTTAATTGCATAATTATAAGGGCCTCTTGATCTCCGTTGTTAGGTCACTTAAATGTAGGCGCACACAGCACGATTCGTATTCCAAAGTTCTGAATTTAATATATATACACACACATACGGTGTATGTTGAAAAATGTGTCTATGTAGCACTCGCACTTATTTGTCTACTGTATGTGCGCGTGTGTGTGTACAATATGAAAATATATACCACTTATATGCAATCAGATCTTTAAACCTGCACAGTGCCAAAGTTCTCAATATGTTGTACACATACTCGTACGGTGGATATTTGGAATGTACATATGTAGTAAACATGCTAATTTGTTTTTATATGTCCATGCTTATTATGCGTTTTAATAAAAATCTGTCAGAGCTTGGGATGCGAGGCTACTGCTAATAATTTGTCTACCAATCCATTAAAAATGATGGGAGAGGAAGGGAAATTCCTTGTGAAAAAAAATCAGTTTGGATAGTAAGCAATTGATTGATTAGCAAGACCTGACGAAATACGTTAAAGAAAATACGAAATACGTAAAAATTATGCTCATATACTTTTTTTGCAAAAAAATTATTTTTGGATTTTTAAGAAAATTGTCTAATAAGTTGGGAGAGAAATGATGTCCCTATCATATGGAGAGAATGGTCCTTTTGTGGCTGGATTGCGCAACCATATTACGTCTTTGTGGATGGAATGAGCAATCATATTACGTCTTCGTGGATGGATTGCGCAACCATTATTACGTCTTTGTGGCTGGATTGCGCAACCATATTACGTTTTTGTGGATGGATTGCGCAACCATATTACGCCTTTGTGGCTGGATTGCGCAGCCATATTAAGCCTTTGTGGCTGGATTGAGCAACCATATTACGTCTTTGTGGATGGAATGCGCCATCATATTACGTCTTCGTGGATGGATTGCACAACCATATCACGTCTTTGTGGCTGGATTGTGCAACCATATTAAGTCTTTATGGCTGGATTGCGCAACCATATTAAGTCTTTGTGGCTGGATTGCGCAACCATATTAAGTCTTTATGGCTGGATTGCGCAACCATATTACGTCTTTGTGGATGGATTGCGCAACCATATTACGCCTTTGTGACTGGATTGCGCAACCATATTAAGTCTTTGTGGCTGGATTGCGCAACCATATTTCGTCTTTGTGGATGGAATGTGTAATCATATTACGACTTCGTGGATGGATTGCGCAACCATATTACGTCTTTGTGGATGGAATGCGCAGTCATATTACGTCTTTGTGGATGGATTGCGCAACCATTATTACGTCTTTGTGGCTGGACTGCGCAACCATATTACGCCTTTCTGGCTGGATCGCGCAACCATATTATGCCTTTGTGGCTGGATTGCGCAACCATATTACGTCTTTGTAGGTGGATTGCGCAATAATACGTCTTTGTGGATGGATTGCGCAACCATATTACGTCTGACAAGGAGGCTTTGTTTTTGATTTCTTGTTTGTTTGTTTATTGGTCAGTAGTGCTGCTAAACAACAAACAAACATGTTAGTAACAAGTGATTCGATTTTGGGATACATCCGCATCTGGGTCTTGTTTTTTTTTTTGGGGGGGGGAGGTGAAGGTTCAGTTTAATGTTAGAATGCCCAGTCATTGGAATTTTATCGTTGCTTTTCAATCCTGCTGTCCACCTTCTCTAACTATCACTTCTTAGTGCAAGTGTAGGGTTCTCTCCCAGTTTCACCGTTAGAGCCTTGTACTTGATCTCCTTTATTTTGTGGATCTCTTTATCTTGCTGTCCAACTACACGAACTCCCTCATTCACTATCTTAAGCTGTGAATGGCTGAAAATACCCCAGTGCTCGACTTGACAGCCTAGATGTAATAGAATCAAATCAAATGAACAAATTGTTAGAACCATAGAGGGATTATCCGAGGAACTCCATAATGTATTCCATATGGGATTAACTCTCTCTCTCTCTCTCTCTCTCTCTCTCTCTCTCTCTCTCTCTCTCTCTCTACGCGTCTCAGACTATTTGGATTAGCAGTATCCTTCCAGTACCTCCTTCATAGAGAAAGGTCGCCTTGTAGAAGCTGCTGCAACCCATTTACCGACTGATTTCCATAATTTATCCATCGCCTATAATTAGGCATATCATAACTGGAATCAAGAGCCTGTATAATTATCTTGTGGCATTAGAAATTGAGATAAAAACTCAGAACCCCTATAAATTTTAGGAAATAACTGGAGACTTCAAAAGCTTGCGTGAAATAAGGTTTAGTTCCATAATTATGGGATGCTACAAATGATTTATATACGCTCGCATATATGCCTTATTTAATGAATGCTGAGCACTTGATTCTTTCTGTGAGGCGGAAATTCAGAGTCCAGATGTTTCGTTAAAGAAAGTTTGTTAGGCTAAATTTCAGGCGATTGATCGCTGGCCCTGTTAACGTAATTTAAAAATCGGAAGGACACTGAGAGGTGATCCGTGAATGGGAAAGCTTAAATTCAGAGGAAGACTTGATGAGTGAGATGAAACGGGAACAAATGTTTAAGCATTCTGTTGAGATATCCTTGACCTCTTCATTCGAGAGGGTAGAAAACTATTAGGGGAAGAAGGAAAGGAGGCCAAATGATTTACGTGAGGTTTGCGCTCCAATCGTTATGTAGATATCTGATGAAATGTGTTCGAATACCTTCATGTGGAATTAATTAAAAGAGAACTGCTTGGAGGAAACAGATCATGCATGCACACACATATACACGAACTTACACACACACACACACACACATTAGATGTGAATAGATGACACACACACACACACACACATATATATATATATATATATATATATATATATATATATATATATATGTGTGTGTGTGTGTGTGTGTGTGTGTGTGTGTGTGTGTTTATGTGTGTAGGGATTGTACAGTAGTCAAGTGCAATATGTACAATGAAACTACGTATAAGAAAAAACTTCGATTTGAGAACAAAACTATGAGAAGAATATTAGTAGTCAGATGGCAGGAAAGAGAGATTAAACCTGAAGGAAGGTTTCAGAAGTTCCAAATGAGGATGGAATAATGATGGAGGAGAAATAGGGATTGTCTGGACATGTCCTTCACAACACCCCCGGGGAGAATAGTACTTGATAGTGTCAGCTGGGCACTAGATGATTTGGAAGACCCAGACGTGCCTGGATGAGAGCTATCAGACGGGAGGCTGGAGATGAGTGGAGACTTGTGGAAGGGAAAGCACTGGAAGGACATGAACGATGGAACTACAGAGGCTCTTTGTTGGGGACGTTTGTTGAAGGCGATGTTGATCATGATGATATATATAACTTTAGTTTTAAATGCTTTATGAAATCATTCGATTTCTAGCAAAATTCCACCTTTCTTATTGAGACTGGAAACAAAGAAGGTGTTGGCTGAAATTCCAGCGTGTGGTCTTGACAACACTTTAGAACAGTGTTTGACAAGTGTGACCCCAACTATTTTTACACATGTTTACGCAGATGTCGCCTTTACCTTTATTACTTTATCACCCTTGTCCTGGGTTGTTCTTTGCCTGTGCCGACATTGATCTATATCAGGAAGATGTTGCACCTGTCAATAATTCTCGAGAATTTCTAACGAAGAAAAGCACAGGCAACATCTGAACGTCTCTCTTTTCAGTCCAGAGTAGAGGCAGGAGAGTATGGAAGCTCGAACTGATTTAGCAAGCAGTAGCTTTGGAAAGCCACGTCTTCATCTGACACGTTCAGTTTTCTGCTGCCGGAAAAAAAAAAACTAATCTATAACATTAAAAACTGAGAGCTGCTTCATGATGAATATAGATAGTTCACCTTATTCCGGTTGTTGTGTATTTTTTTTTTATTTTTCCTTTAAATTCACTACATGAATGGCGGTTAGAAAATCAAAGGACGTCTCACTGTGCTATTGCATGAATCAAGAAAACTCCTGAAGAGTTTGTTTTCCTGACAACATCTGGTCGAGACGCTTAATTAGATATTGTAAAATTGGGCAAATTGGTGGTCATCTTGCTTCTTCCAGTAATGCGTAAAATAGTTATTTTAATCGAATGTGCTCGGCCTTCAATGCACGAAGCTTTTCTGCTTGTGCATGAAAGCACTGAATATTTATCATTAAACTCAAGGTTGGTTTCTAGGACATTCGTTGGACAAATTTTCCTGTGAACTCTTTCCTTTTCATCGTAATTTCTTAGAAATTACGATGACTTTTAACAAAATTCTGCAAGATACTTCTTTCTTGATTTGTGATATTTGACTGGATCTTAGTTGATACTTTAGAGTTAATTATGATCTCTAGCAATTCTGCCAATCGATGGCATTAGACAGGGATACCTTTCAATCACGTCAACCACAATCTGTCACTTTTCAGGTGCCTGATAGGGAGTGATTCAAGTGCCACGATTGTCAAAAAGGCTGATAAATTTAATTATATATATATATATATATATATATATATATATATATGTGTGTATTATGTAATTACTGTATATAATTAAGTATACTCGTATATAGTAACCAAATAGAGTTCCTTTAATTCTCAGATGTTAGTGCTACTGCAAAAAGAAAATAATTACTTTTAATTTCTTCATGTTTCATCAATTTTGACTTATCCTCTTACATCAACCGTTGTATGTAATTTCGAGCAGTTTCTTCTGAGGAATTTAATGGATATCTCTAGAGTTTTATTCCATATATTGATTTACTCTTTAGATCAAAGCCAAATGTCTAAAGCTTTCATTTGCGGATTTTGCCCTCAATAAAGGTTACATTGCTGTTGGGTCAAGAGGACAGTAGGGGGAGGTTGCGTGTCCAGGAATCGTAACATTCGCTACATTTTCATCGTTTCATTCCTTTATTCGTGTCTCTTTATGATCCTGGTTTGCAGTTCTCTCTCTCTCTCTCTCTCTCTCTCTCTCTCTCTCTCTCATTCATTGCACGTTTTGTCTGTGATGTAAAAGGTTTATTCCACAGAATTATCTCAAGAGGCTCATTTACACATAATACTTCTCTCTCTCTCTCTCTCTCTCTCTCTCTCTCTCTCTCTCTCTCTCTCTCTCTCTTATTCATTGCACGTTTTATCTATGATATAAAAGGTTAATTCAACAGAATTATCTCAAGAGGTTCATTCCAAAGATTTCTCTCTCTCTCTCTCTCTCTCTCTCTCTCTCTCTCTCTCTCTCTCTCTCTCTCTCTCTCTCTCTCTCTCTCTCCATTTGGATCTTTTCATGCCTTTATTCGCGTCTCTTTATGACCCAGGTATGCAGCTTATTCAACAGAATTATCTCAAGAGGTTCATTCCACAGAATATCTCTCTCTCTCTCTCTCTCTCTCTCTCTCTCTCTCTCTCGTAACATTCGCTACATTTTCTTCGCTTCATTTCTTTGTTCATGTCTTTTTATGACCCAGGTATGCAGCCCCCTCCCCCCTTCTCTCTCTCTCTCTCTCTCTCTCTCTCTCTCTCTCTCTCTCTCTCTCTCTCTCTTAAATTTCAATAATGTTTGCATTACCGATCTTCATGTCGCTTCGTCTTATATTTTGACTCCGTTTAGTCAAGTTCTTCACTTCTGTTTGGTTCCTGTATCAGAATATCCGAATTACCTGAGAGGAAGCATGCGTGAGTTACGATTTAAGGCTTATATTCCCTCGTCAAAAAAGCGAAAAATAAAAGAAAGATTAATTTTCGTTTTCATGTTGGTTCCAGTTCATTTTAAATCTTGCCGTTATGTCCTAAATTCCTGTGATCTAAAAAAGACCCGAAATATTCCTCCTGGCCCGCTTCTTTGAGTCTGTGTTTAATTAAAAGATTCGTTTCAATGTTCCGTCTCAAGCGAGCGTCTTGTGGGCGCTGTTTGTGCGCTCGTATGATAGAAATTATAGGATTATATGGCGGGCTTATCTGCAATTGAAATTCAGCTGTAGTCTCATATTTTTGCTTCTCCTTTGTTGGCTGTATATATTAATTTGTTATTCGTATTCATATGTTAAAGTCTCTTGAATGTTTGAGGCTTAGGAGCTCAACATACAGTTTAACGTTGTTGGAAAGTAAATTTTTTACTGATGCAAATTATACATTTTACATGTCATGAATATGTCATTAGTCTTTAGTATTTGGAAACGCTCCTCTTTCTGTTTTGTATAAACATACATATTATGCCTCAGGAGCTGAGAGAGAGAGAGAGAGAGAGAGAGAGAGAGAGAGAGAGAGAGAGAGAGAGAGAGAGAGAGAGAGAGAGAGAGAGAAATAAACAGTTTTGCCTAGTTGCTGCTCGTAGTATTTAAGGAACCACGAATGTCGAGGTTGCGGTTTCAAATAATGGGTAGTTTTATAAAAATGGTGATTACAGCAGGATTTCATTTTTCAGTATCTCGTTGTGTGACAGGATTTACTATGTATCAAGTTTAATGAATAATTTTTGCTTCTCTGGCAAGAGAAAACAGTGAATATTGCCTTTACTGAATAGATGTGGAAAATTGTTAAACAAATTTATAGAAGGTAAGCATTGAGAAAATTCAGTATTTAATGAAATCCTTTGAGAAAAATTTAAACAGTCCTCTAGTTTCCATATGATAACCGTATTAATATATATGTTCTTAGTTACGCTGTCATCCTTGACCTAGTGATCATGACAGGTCTTATAATTGGTGCCGTTTAGGACAGCTAGCTAGAGAGACGATTAATTAGACAAAGTCATACCTTGGGAAAAAATCATGTTTTTATATGGCTTAGGTTAAAATTTATTTTTATTTCGGCCAAATCTTGTCAGCGAAGGAAGTTATGGTACTGTGTAGATCTCGTTCAATGTTTTTATGACGACGAAATTTTCCTTGAAGGAATTGCTGTTACGACTAGTGGAAATTTTCTTTGAACGAAATGATACTAGTAAATTGTTATTATATTTCGACGATTTTTTCCGAAAGAAGCATTGCTGATATTCAGCTCATTTTTTTTTTATTTCGACCAGTTTTCATCGACCGAAATGATACTAAATTGTAGCCTTGGCTCAGTATTTTATTTTGAAAAAAATATCACCATTGGAGGAAACAGTGCTGTTGCATGGCTCATTTTTACATATTCATATTTTTCAAATGCGTGCCTTGTTTCCATAAGCAAATAGACTGAAAAATGGTTTGAAAAACCTCAGTGGGCGAAATATCTTTTGTGCGAGTCTTCAGATATTTGTGAATAATGTAGCTTACTTGAATCCTTAGTCAGCACCATCACGAATTCTGCTGGTAGTTGGCTTTCTGCATTTTTCATACCCACCTTTCCCTGAGCTTTGTGTAAGATAAAAAAAAGAATAAAATTGTTGTGGCTTTAAGAATCTAACGCAAAAGGATATTACAGGTTGTGCTAGCTTTTGTGCATATTTTCAAGGGGGAGCTGTTAATCGGATCTTTGTGGTTTTCTTATGAATTTGAAAGTATTTGCTGATGCGACGGAATGAGAGAGTCTTGGGCGCTGCAGAAGTGAACCTATCCGAAGCTGGAGGTGATATACACGGGTTTAAGTATGTGAAATATGTCTTGTCATGTTACACTTGTTTTGATTCTGCAGTGCATGGGAAATTGGACATTTTTTCCCCACGAAATTAATGCTAGATGTAGACGGTATTTTAATTGTTATCATTTCGCAGTGGGATATATGGAACTCGCGTGTAAGAAAGCACTGAAATTTGGAATTACTAGTCGTAGAATTGTATGAGAAAATTCTTATTCAGATTTACAGTAGAAAGACCTTGGTCGTTTACGTGAAAAACAAGTAGAAAATGCGCCGAAGTTTCTTTGGCTCAATCGAGTTTTCTGTACAGCCGCTACAGCGCATAATCAGGGGCACCGAAAATAGATCTATCTTTCGGTGGTCTCGTTATAATGCTGTATGAGCCGCGGCCCATGAAACTTTAACCACGGCCCGGTGGTGGCCTGTCCTTTTTCTTTGCCAGAAGCACGATTATGGCTAACTTTAACCTTAAATCAAATAAAAACTAGGAACCTGGCCTTTCATTCCTTGTTCCTGGTATCCCGAAACCAGGAACCTGAGCTTCCAGATCCTTGCTCCTGGTACTCCAAAATTAGGAGCCTGGCCTTTCATTCCTTGTTCCTGGTATCCCGAAACCAGGAGCCTGAGCTTCCAGATCCTTGCTCCTGGTATCCCGGAACTAGGAGCCTGGCCTTTCATTCCTTGTTCCCGGTATCCCGAAACTAGGAACCTGAGCTTTTAGTTCCTTGTATTCCAAAATACGAACCTGAGCTTCTATCTCCTTGTTCCTGGTATCACGAAACTAGGAACATGAGCTTCCAGTTTCTTGTTCCTGTTATCCCGAAATTAGGAACCTGAGCTTTCATTCTTTGTTCTCGGTATTTCAAAACAAAGAACCTGAGCTTCCAGTGCCTTGTTCCTGGTATCCCGAAACTAGGAACATGAGCTTTTAGTTTCTCGTTCCTAGTATTCCAAATTAGGAACCTGAGCTTCCAGTTTCTTGTTCCTGGTATCCCGAAACTAGGAACCTGAGTTTTCATTCCTTGTTCCTGGTCAAAACTAGGAACCTGAGCTTTCAGTGCCTTGTTCCTGTTGTCCCGAAACTAGGAACTTGAGCTTTTAGCGCCTTGTTCCTAGTATTCCAAATTAGGAACCTGAGCTTCCAGTTTCTTGTTCCTGGTATCCCGAAACAAGGAACCTTAGCTTTTAGCGCCTTCTTCCTAGTATTCCAAATTAGGAACCTGAGCTTCCAGTTCCTTGTTCCTGGTATCCCGAAATTAGGAACCTGAGCTTTCATTCCTTGTTCCTGGGATTTCAAAACTAGGAACCTGAGCTTTCAGTGCCTTGCTCCTGGTATCCCGAAACTATGAACCTGCCCTTTCATTCCTTGTTCCTGGTATTTACCGAAACTAGGGACCTGAGTTTGCAGTTCCTTGTTACTTGTATTCCAAAACTAGGAACCTGAACTTCCAGTTTCTTGTTCCTGGTATCCGGAAACTAGGAACCTGAGCTTTTAGTTCCTTGTTCCTAGTATTCCAAATTAGGGACCTGAGCTTCCAGTTTCTTGCTCCTCTTATCCCGAAACTAGGAACCTGAGCTTCCAGTTCCTTGTTCCTGGTATCCCGAAACTAGGATCCTGAGCTTTCATTCCTTGTTCCTGGTATTTCAAAACTAGTAACCTGAGCTTTCAGTGCCTTGTTCCTGGTATCCCGAAACTATGAACCTGCCCTTTCATCCCTTATTCCTGGTATTCCGAAACTAGGAGCCTGAGCTTCCAGTTCCTTGTTCCTGGTATCCCGAAACTAGAAACCTGGCCTTTCATTTCCATATACTTAGTATCACGAGGCTAGGAACGTGAGCTTCCAGTTCCTTGTTCCTGGTATCTCGGAACTAGGAACCTAGCCTTCCAGTTCCTTGTTCCTGGTATCCCGAAACTAGGAATCTGACCTTTCAGTTCCTTGCTCATGGTATCCCGAAACGAGAAACCTGGCCTTCCAGTTCCTTGTTCATGGTATCACGAAACTAGGAACCTGAGCTTTCAGTTCTTTATTCCTGGTATCCCAAAACTAGGAACCTGACCTTTCATTCCTTGCTCCTGGTATCCCGAAACTAGGAACCTGAGCTTCCAGTTTCTTGTTCCTGGTATTCCAAAATAGGAACCTGAGCTTCCAGTTCCTTGTTCCTGGTATCTCAGAACTAGGAACCTGGC
>NC_089759.1:13251656-13254156 GCF_040412425.1 Macrobrachium rosenbergii
ACACCCACACACACACATGCATACATACATATATGTATGTATGTATATATATATATATATATATATATATATATATATATATATATAAATATATATATATGCTTTATATATATATATATATATATATATATATATATATATATATATATATATATATATATATATATATATATATATATATATATATATATATATATATATATATATATATATATAGTATATGCTCACCTTTTTTTATTATTATTCTTTACTTGTAAATCTGCAGTGATCGATACAAGTCTCACCTTTGTTCAGGTTATAATGGCTTCACACAAAAATTACTGGTTCTGATGTGAATATGTTCACAACAGAAGTGAGTTTAATCCTTAAGATATTACCATGCACTATGGAAGAACATGCAATGCATAGTTATGTATACAATGCATTTTAATTAACGTTTGTTTAAGATCCTGCCAAATGTTATGCCATTATTAACAAAGTTAGATTTCTGTCTCTCTCTCTCTCTCTCTCTCTCTCTCTCTCTCTCTCTCTCTCTCTCTCTCTCTCTCTCTTCTCATTCTCCTTGACATTTAGTATGAATGCCCTGATATTGGATGAATTTGGAGATTAATTTTGAAAATTACTAGCGCGGCCTTACCCCAGCCAAGCAAGTACCAGGCCGCATGTTGCAGTGATTATTTAGACTTTGTCCTGTGGCTGAATATCTGGAAGAAATAGTTACGATGCAAAGGTGAGAGCCCAGGCGTCATTTCTTCAAGGAATTTGGTGATTCATCAGGCGGCAGACCCTCACTGACCTCTGATGAAACATCCAAACGGAATTTCGTCTCCTGTGATTTACTTTTTAAAACTTTCCTCGCCTGCAACCCGAATGATGTTTACCACTGAGTTAAAGATAATGCTCTCTCAGGCCCCACGAAGGTATTTGGAGAATATCCATTTGTCATGAGCGTGCCGGAAAAAAATATCCCATTGTAAATTAAAGTCTATTTGCAACTGGTTTATGAGGTATCGGAAGGAATGTCGTGCAATAAAAGCACATTTAGGGCTACCCTATGTAATGTGGGAACTTCAAGTTATTTCATCTGCAATTAAAGTACTTTGGTAACGCCATCTAAACTGGGGGCATCAGCAGTAACACCGTCTGGAATGAAAGTAGATAGACATCTTTAATTGCACCACTTAGAGAATTACTGTAAATAAAAGTCCTACGAAATTAGAAATGCTTGGGCTCACCACTTGAAACTCAAATCAAAGCGTCATTCCAAGCTAGCAGTAGAAACGACATAGTTCTCCACCTCCCAAAACATTCAAGCAATTGTCGCATATCGGTAAAGTGGATGGCCTCTGTTTTTTTGGACTGTGAGGGAGTTCGTCTTAACGCACTTCTTAAGATAGGGTCAGTCAGTATGAAACTCAGAGGAGAACTGTGTTGGCGAGTTGTTCCTTCAGCACAGTTCCTCTGTTCTCATAGAGCAGGTAGCAGTGGCTGAAATTTGGCTTGAGCGGTGTACTGTGACTCTTAATCGTTATTACATATTCCATTGCACTGTCATATATCTATATGTTTCCATAACTCAAACCTCACCTGCGTGGTCACCTTTTGGGAAGCAACAGTGAAATCCTCCATTCTGTGGGGGTGTTTCTGGAGACCCAGGACGCAAACTTGGGCCATCGGTGGACCAAGTGCAGGGTAGGGATAGGGAACGCTGTCGAAAAATAGTGCAAGACCTTCCTATCTCCTGTGACGCTTTCAGGTTAGGGCCAAGAACTTTTTGATTGCGCGCTGTAAATTTGGGACTAAAGCGAAGAAGAATGTCTCGTGCGAGATCTTGTACGCCTTCATCATGCATCACTAAACTTAACCTAAGAGAGATTAGGTTAGTATAATATACTGTACCTTTCTGGTTTCGAACCTCTTGGCGCAAATCCTAAGAGAGGAAGTGGAACGGTAGGATATGGATTGGAAGGGGAAAAGGGTTTGAGTTAGAAGGCGGAATGTACTCCATTTTACTTATCAAAAAAAAGAGTAATTTCATGAACAGTCTATTGCAAGCCTACTGACTTCAAGTAGGTGGCAATGGCGTGATCATTTACAAACGTTTCTTCACAGAGAGAGAGAGAGAGAGAGAGAGAGAGAGAGAGAGAGAGAGAAGCAGTTAACATCAGTAGGATTTAGGCCTCTAACTCTTGTCTGTGTACAGTGCTATTCTCGGAAATATTACTATGAAGAACGAGTTTAGTATCTCAAACATTTCTGCCAATGAAATATTGCAGTTGTATAATTTTGGGCTCAGCACATTTTCCTTACCTCTGCTTTGATAACAATGTTGTATATATACACACACCCACACACACACACACATATATATATATATATATATGTGTGTGTGTATGTATGTATGTATCTATCTACTGTATGTATGTATGTATGTATATTCCATAGGGCTATACTGGTAAATCCTACACCAGCTTTAGAGCAATCCATCGTTAAAAAAGAC
>NC_089759.1:13259156-13261656 GCF_040412425.1 Macrobrachium rosenbergii
TCCCGGATGGGAATTTTTGTGAATCAGAAAATTCATATCATCGCCGGTGTAAAGGCAAGAAGCAAATAATGAATAAATAAGGGAGAACAAATGAAGTGATTACCCAGCTTTCCTTCACAAAATAATTTGGATCTCTAATCGTTAAACAGAGTTGAATACAAATGAGTTTTCTTTCATAAATAGTTCATTTAATACAGCGCAGAGCCCCCGCAGGGGGCAAGTGCCGTCAGTGCACCTTACGTAGTGCTTGTGGGCATTACTTAAGGTTGTTTGCAGCTGCAACCCATTTCATTACTTTTACTGTACCTCCTTTCATATTCCTTTTCTTCCATATTGCTATCCGCCCTCTCCTAATAATTGTTTCAAAGTGAAACTGCGAAGTTTCCCTTGTGTTGCACCTTCGGAACCTTTCTACTCTCAATTTTCGGCGCTGAATGACCTCATAGGTCCCAGCTCTTGTCCTTTGGCCTAAATTCTATATTCCATTCTATTGTACTGCTCATCGTAATCTGGCTCTCATGCAAAGACACAATTTTAGACATTGCTAACAATTTTTCTGTGCAATTGCCAGCTGACTAAGGCAGACCCATCTGAAGGCTCCAGTATAGTGTCCTGGCAATTTGTCCATAAGGAATCGAATGCAATGCCGACCGATAGGTTACCAGGGCATGCTAATGGAAGGTTTTAGAGTCCGGAGAAAGCATGGAAACAGAAGGAGGAATGGAAAAAACCCACACTTCAGATGGAAAGTAAAGTTTTACGGAACATAGCAAGTAACAGAATTCCAAAGCTTTGCAGCGGGGTGAAACAAGATTAGCCACAAACAGTGTCATATAGTGTCTGCTGACTTTTTAGAGTGATTCAAGAAAAGTTACTTGTCGGGTGTTACGAGGCCACGCCCAGAGCCGTGGCGAAAACAGTGCCTGTATAAAAGTGAGTGAAGCCGCATTGCAACAGGGACGCCTTAAATGTCAGAGAAATATTGTCATGAGATATGTATAAAGCATATGCAAAGGTTTAGTTACGAGATAAACTCTTGACATTTCAAGCGACTTTGTTCACGAACCAGAACCCATATTACAAAAGACCAAATGTGGAAGTTGTCATTTTGTGAGTCAAGCCCAGTGAAATAAGGAACTTGATTTGCTCTTCCGTGTTTCCGAGTTTCAAGATTTTTTTTTTTTTCACGCTAAGCCAGTATTTTTGTACACCTATTTCTCTTTTAGTAGACTGCGTATATCTCTTTTTCATTCCAGGCAACAGCAACTTGTCCTGCATTATAGACTGGTCTTCCTCTGGGTATTGTTTCCACCTCTTGTGGGAACAAATGCAGTCTTTAAATGTCACTGTGAGATTAACCGCCATCTCTCTTGGTAATGGTCGGAGCACAACCACAGTAGCAGAATTGTTTGGGAACGTCTACTTTCTTAATATTTTCTCTCATATCGAAGTGAAAACAAAAATGAATTCTCGCCTAGGAACTGAGAGGAATGGATATTTGTCATGAAGAATTTCACGCACCTTAAAAGCAGTGTACTGCAAATGCAAGCAGAGCTACTGTAAACGAACGAAGAATTTCGGTTTTCACGGCATGCTGTTGTGGCTGCTCAAGCTTGGGAAATACCTCGCCCGCTTAGACGGAAATAACCCGTGAAGTTCCTCATATTACAAAACGAAATCTGTAACACGTCGCTAGAGATGGAGGAGTTATTTTAATCATCTATGATATGCCGAGCTCTCGCCCCGGCTGCTGCTGCTGCAATACGAGAGAGAGAACTAGTGAGGATTAGAAAGAAAGCGTTGCAGGCAAGGACACAGTCTTCGATATTACAGCAGCGGCGGCAACAGGCAATAAGGCCAGCCTACCAATATTCACATCATCATAACCCATGCTCGTCTCTACGGGAGAAAAAAGCCTCGTCGCCCTTCCATATATATCTACATTGTCCTGCCTCTTGATATTCAAAGGCACGAGCTGTGCCGAGCAAGTGTTTGTTGGGCGATTGCATCTGGTAGATTCTGATGCCGACTTTAGAGATTTCGCATTCTGCTCTTATCACATCACTTTATACACATTTGTTGAGGTAGAGATGCGATGTCAGAAGAGCTCTGTTCTATTAACTATGCAGCCATACCTGGACCCAGACATGGCTCCCAAACAATGTTCTCAACATGGCGTTTGCAAAAAGAAAGAGAAAAATAATCGGAACTTTTTTTTTTTTTACATCCCGAACTTGAATTAGTTTTATGCCTTCGGCATTTTCGCGTGTTGGGTTTCGAAAAATTTATTTGATGTGAACTGTGCGAGTGAGATAGAAAACACTTGCTCTGAAAATTTGATTTAAAGTATCTAAAGTCGATGAGTCGATAAGCCGTTTGGTACTGATATTCTTAAATGAAGCTGGGTTTTAATACTGTTGTGATGTGTGCATTGACAAGGAATCTGGGTTACTTTTAAAAAAAAAAAGTAGATATCCTTTCAAAGTTATTATATTACATT
>NC_089759.1:13266656-13284156 GCF_040412425.1 Macrobrachium rosenbergii
TGTATTTATACATTATATATATATATATATATATATATATATATATATATATATATATATATATATATATATTTATATATATATATGTATGTATATACATATGTATGTTTGTATATATATATATATATATATATATATATATATATATATATATATATATATATATATATATATATATATATATATATATACGTGTGTATCTGTTCCATGTGTATTTATTTATGCCGGCAGTTAGGTAACCACATGACTTTTTGTAAACAAAACAAAATACAGAATTACAGAGCATTCTTTATTACAAGGTAAAGGGAGAGGACCTGTTCAGGCACTGAAGTGATGGAAGAAGAATTGATAAATTCGAGATTCTGTTTTAGTGAAAGGACAACTGAACTTCAAAATAAGTTCTTGCTCGCATTTTGTGATAATAAGATGCTTTCTATGTGCTGCGTAGTAACGGGAGTTATGAGAGCAATGTAGCATATCATGAACACTGTCTGAAATGGTACTTGTAAAAGTATTGTAAATGAAGATGCCCTACAACGGAAGCCTAGTCGGGAATTGATAAGTTGGTGATCTGTTGAGATTTGTCCAGAAATTCTCTGTTATTAGTTAACTTTAAAACTCGACGACAGTGAACTTATTTTTTTTTTTTTTTTTTTTTGTAAATGATATTTAAGATGGATGGATATCATAAAGAGCTGTCTAATTTTAGATTAAGACAGACCATGCATTTCATCAGCGATAATTATTAAGGTGAAGCTAAAGATATTAAGGCGTGGCTAAAGATATGACTCCACAATTATCTTGAGCCTTTATATTAATAGAGAACATTTGAAAACATATACTGATTTCTTAAATTATTGTATACAATAGGGCTTAAATTGTTTAGGGGGTTTACCGTCAAATTCACGCTTGTGGTTTTTCTTTCTGCCTTAATTTAAAATAGTGGCGATGCTCTCACTTAACCAGAAATAGTGGAAGTATTCCCTTTTTGCCTGAAATACTGGAGGCATTATTTCGGCACAGAAGTCGCTGTGATTCCATCCAAATTTCTCTAGGCTTGCTTCATGAAAATTTTCGCTCCCGGCCGAATGACTAGATTTTCTTTTCTCTTTCATTGGAAGGCGTACGCTTTTCCAAGTTTCCAAAAAAAAAAAAAAAAAAGGTAAAGAAAATAGTATCGAGGAGCTATCATAACAATTAGTTTAGGTATGCATTTAGTTTTTAGTTTTGTCCTTACAAAGCTTTGGCGTTATTCGATTGAGTTCTCTCTCTCTCTCTCTCTCTCTCTCTCTCTCTCTCTCTCTCTCTCTCTCTCTCTCTCTCTCTCTCTTCTTTCTGCCTACTTAAGTAGCAACTGAGAAAAATATATCGTTTATTATTTTCTTTCATTATTTGATTTTTCTTTTACCGCTTACTTGATGGATTTATCTTTGAATTTTTTCCTGTTTTTATCTGATTTCCCGAACATCTTGATCTTACCTATTTTATGCATCATCAGCCATCATTAAATTTACGAATCATCGTTCTTACCGGAGTTTTTCCCGTGAATATCCATTTCTTTAATCTCATAGCAAGGAAGTAGTTGAGAAATGAACCTAAAACCCTCAAAAGTTTTGGAGACCGCTTATGTTTCAGCTGTTCATTTTGACAGTTATATTTTGAAATGCTTGCTTGCTTGCTTTTGTCAGGTTACACCACTTCATAAACCGTAATCGTATAGGAACCTTGAGGTAATATTGGTGCATTTTGAATTTTTTCATTCGGTTGGATTTTTTTAATGTGGATAGGTTATTCAAGCATGATTTCCAAAACTTTAAGAAGGAAGAAATTAGAGTTAAATTGAGTATGACAGCTTAGCCAATTATCACTCTGCAGGCAGTAGATCTGCATTTCTTAGCCACTTAAGAGGGCACATGATGATGAAGATAAGCGAAAATTCTCTCGAAATAATGCTATGGTGAGAATCTTCATGGTGTCCGGAATTTTTCTTGGCCCTAATTGTTCTGTCGCTTTGATAATGTTTTGTGCATTGAGCGTCTTTTGTCTCTATCATAAGTTTAACAACATGCTACTATGTAAAGACAGAATTAACATTTCTTTTCAAGATATTAAGAATACATTTTGTATAGCAAAGCACTCAGTTTTAAGATCGGTAAAGTTTCACTTTCTTACCAGAAGAAAAAAAAAGAAAAAATCATCGTTGCAAAAGTTTGACGTCACCAACGAGCGGCCACTTCTCTTACATGTATCACTGGGCAGATCGGCAAAGATATACTCTCGCCGCGCAGAAGACGAATGCATTATGATTCAAGCGATCAGCTATGATATATCAGTAACTGATGCTCGGCGACTGTAAAAACAACCTCTTATTAGTTACGCTAAGAAGGATACGCCCGTCCTTCTTCATGTGGTCCAAGGCTTCTTGACGCCGCGCTATCGGCTCCTTGGCTTGGGTGTCCGCTTCCTCCTGTTCAGTTTGGTCTGTGACCCTTTTTTTTAAATTTTATTTTCTCCGTTGGGGGTTAATGCCTTTGGTGCACTGTAGGCATTACTGAAGGTTCTTTGCAGCGTCCCTTCGGTCCCTAGCTGCAACCCCTTTCATTCCTTTTACTCTACCTCCATTCATATTACCTTTCTTCCATCTTACTTTCCACCCTCTCCTAACAATTGTTTCAAAGTGCAATGCGATGAGTTCCTCCTGTTACACCTTCCAAGCCTTTTTACTGTCAATTTCCGTTTCCTCTTTGAATGACCTCATAGGTCCCAGCGCTTGGATTTTGGCTAAATTTTATGTTCTATTCTATTCTGTTCTGTGCCCGTTTTCGAGGTAATTTTTTTTTTTTTTGTTAGGTTACAGTTGGTTTGCTAGAGTCTTCGTGTTCCCCATAGCACCTTACCACACTTTAGAGACGCGTTGAAGCAGGGCCCAAAATGGCATAAGGCCGACTTAACCTGAACCAGTCAAGCAAGCTGTATTTATTATTATTATTTTTTTTTTTTTACAAAACAAACTGAAGTTAGCAGTGAGATAAGAATAACATTTCAATTCCTCCTAACACATTGTAAAAAAAAAAAAAAGACAATTTAAGTATACTTTAGTTTTACCAGACCACTGAGCTGATTAACAGCTCTCCTAGGGCTGGCCCGAAGGATTAGACTTATTTTACGTGGCTAAGAACCAACTGGTTACCTAGCAACGGGACCTACAGCTTATTGTGGAATCCGAGCCACATTATAGCGAGAAATGAATTTCTGTCACCAGAAATAAATTCCTCTAAATTCTTCATTAGTCGGCCGGAGACTCGAACTCTGAGTTCCAGACTTTAAATGCAGAGCGGATGAGACACAACAGTAAACTAATTATCACGGATTCCAGATACAAGATCCAGTCTTCTAAAAGAAGGAAAGAAAGAAAGAAAGGCGAACAAAAGCAGACCTCCGGCTTTGTATCTGTAGTTATTTAACAATCATTGGCAACCGTAACAGTTGCAGTTTTCCTAATTAATATTATGAGTCTAGGAAAATCCCATTTGGTGCATAGTGAGTCTAGGAAAATCCCAATTGGTGCACAGCAGGACGAGAAATGGTCGTGGAATTCGAGTTTTGCTCCTTTCAAGGTCAAGGTGAATGGGTTCATGTGAGTTACGTCCGCCTTATCTTAGGAATTTACCCATTTCCTTGGCGTTTCTTCTACATTTATTGACTGAATAAAACTAAGAAAGATGGAGGGCCATGAAGATTAAATTCATTAACAGCATTATGTATAATAACCGTACACGTTTGCATTATTATAATTTCATATATAAATATATATATATATATATATATATATATATATATATATATATATATATATATATATATATATATATATATATATATATATATATTAACTTTATCACATACACAATTGTTCTGTGCATTAGTATTATAAAAGGACCTATTCAAATTGGATGGTATTTATGGAGTTTTTATTATAGCTTTTCTTGGACAAACAGTCCACATTATCAAGTATCCGTACCCGTACGGATACTTGATAATGTGGACTGTTTGTCCAAGAAATAACTTTTGAATAAAAATCCATTAGATACCATCCAGTTTGAATGAGGTCCTTTAGTAATATATATATATATATATATATATATATATATATATATATATATATATGCAGTATATATATATATATATATATATATATATATATATATATATACAATATATACATATATATACATATATATATATATATATATATATATATATATATATATATATATATATATATATATATATTGCATATGTATTACACTCACGTATATATATATATATATATATATATATATATATATATATATATATATATATATATATATATATATATATATATATATATATATATATAATATATATATATATATATATATATAAAAGAATAAAAGATAGGACAAGGTTTTGTGATATCTGTAAGGCTGCAGTGGTGCAAGAACTGTGAGAAAAGTAATTAGGCCTAGGTTGAAAGTTGTTAGTCAAGAAAGTGCATTGAGAAAGGACTGCTGAGTGCGTGATTTATGCAGGTAATAGTTTTTATTTTGGATTGTGAAGAGAAACTGCAGAAACTAATGAAAGAGTTGTAAATCGTTTCAGGAGTATAAAGTTAAGAGTAATTTTGAGCAAGAGGAAAAGGTTATGAAAGTTAGCATAAACGAATGGATCGGTCGGTGTCCTTTGGAAAGGTTTGGTCATGAGGAGAAAATTTAGGATGTTAGGTTGGTGAAAAGAACGTATAATTCGGTAAGGGTGGGAAAAGTAAAGCTATGGCTGGATGTTGAGAAAGTGGAAAGAGACATACGAAAGGAAATGAAGGGCCTCAATATCTTGTAAGCTTGAGAGAGTGATTGGCTTGGTGCCTTAGAGGGCAGAGGCATTCATCCATGATCCAGGATGAATATGGTAGTGACCCTAATTCCACTTTTACTCTGCAGCCAACCCTATATATATATATATATATATATATATATATATATATATATATATATATATATATATATATATATGTGTGTGTGTGTGTGTGTGTGTGTATATGTGTATATATATATGTATATATTTATATATATAGTACATACAGGTATATATATATATATATATATATATATATATATATATATATATATATATATATATATATATATATATAATATATATAATCGAGAAGGGAGTTGAGAGAGAGGTTACCTTAAAAGCAAGATATCAAATCAAGCACCCCTGAAGTCTTGGGAATTAGTAGCGAAACGTTTTCAAAGTGAATAATCGCAGACGAATTCGGAAATAAGTCAACTTGGCTTGACGGACATCAAATAAACCCTTTTGTCTCTTCAGACGTTCCTAAGTGATTGATTCATATTTCAGAGAAGAGAAAAGAAAAAAAAATTCATTCTGAAGAACGTTATCTTTCAGTGAGAAGAGAGAGAGAGAGAGAGAGAGAGAGAGAGAGAGAGAGAGAGAGAGAGAGAGCTTTTAAAATAAGAAAAAAATAAACGTATCTGAACGTAGGCAATTATGACGGTCGTGTTCAGCGGAGCATATCGCGTCACTACTGCCGAAGTGTCCTGAGGAATAAAGAGGAAAATTATAAAAAAGTTTTGTGAACAAGTATTTGCCTTTGATTTCCTCTCCAGCCATAGAGCAATTCGAGAAGTAATAGGAAAAGTATTTAATTAGTTTTATCCAAATTAATTGGAAACTGCTCCTCTCTTAAGAATTCATCGGCGTATCTGCCTTGCTTAGAGTCGGTGGAGTATTTAATTAGTTCTCGAGAATTAATTAATTCTTGATTTACTTTGTATTGTGCGAAGGAGCTGATATGATAAGATGTGATTTTATATATAATAATATATATGTGTATATGTATATATGTATACACACACACATATATATATATATATATATATATATATATATATATATATATATATATATATATATATATATATATATATATGTATATATATATTATATATGTATATATATATTATATATTATATATATATATATATATATATATATATATATATATATATATATATATATATATATATGTATATGTATGTATTTACATACATACATTGGCTACAAAATATCTACTGTCTATCAGTCTGTCTGAAGACATTTAATATTTTCTCATATGGCATCGTTCGTTCAAAAGGCAGAAACATTTTAAACTCCTTTTATCCGTAATTATGTTCCGATATATGTACATAAATGAGTCCTGAATCAGATTTAATGAAAATATCTTAAGAATTCGAGTTCTGTAGATATAAGGGTTGCAGAGGACGAGTTTGAAAGGTGTATGTTGAGGTTGGATTTTACTGCATCTATAGGTCTTTTCGATACGATTTTCTATAAAAAAACTTATCTGATGATGCAGTCCTCTTAGGTGTAGCCCCAAAGTAAAGTTTAGATTAAAAAGTCAATAATTGTATAGTTTGTTTTGATTTTATAATGTTGAAGCAATCTGCCATTTACTGTTTGTCATAGTTTTGCGCTTTCGTTCAGTAACAAATATTCAGTACTTTGTGGCCCAGTCATGGACTCAGAACATCATCCGAGTTATCTGTAGCTTTGTGATGTAAATTCCAAATTACGTATGAAAAGAGTGGGGGGATTATCAAGTATTTCTTTCACAAGGGTGCCTAGCTTGCATGTCCTGCTTCTGGAACACAAATCCACAATTTTTAGAAGGGTAGTTATAGCAAATCAAACAAAATACAGTTTTAAAGAAAAAAAAATTTGTTTAAGCATTTTTAGTGATCCTCTTCTCCTACCCGCGTAGTAAGTACATTATGCTAAGTATCAAAACTTCCTTTCTATGTTACATCTTGAAATGGCAGCTTTTTTTATATTTCCCTCAAAGCCATTGAGTCGAGGGAAAATGTCATTTGGTATAGCCTGGCTTAAAGATTTAATGTTCCTTTCTGAGCAGCTGGAGTAAGTGACAGGTCGTTGCACAGTTGCATAATGCCCTTAAGATCAAACATATACTCAGCTAATCAGTGCCCAGTTCCTTTCTTCACCCAAGCTAGGACCTGGGGGAACCAAACAGGACTGCACAGGACTCAACAAACCCACTCCATAACCCCTTTCCTAGCTCACAAGCACGGTAAAGTCGTGTTGCCAGCAAGCTCTATCCAGTCATGAGGGGGCTTGAACTCAGGACCCATGGAGTGCCACTAGGTAGTGATCCCTCTGATCTACCATGACCCTGATGGTGGAAAGTCTTCTTTTGATGAAGAAGAAGCCTGTTTATGTTTAAATTACATAAATCTTAGAAACATAACAAAAGGCTTGCAGAAAAGTTTATAGTAGCTATGATAGTTTGAAAAACAAGGGATTAATATTTTTCAGAGGGAAAATTGTTAAAGAGTAAAGATCTTACACAATTTGTTTTTGTAGACATATATAACCAGTAGATTATTGAAGACAGAGTCGCACAATTTGATAATGAATTTTTATCATCACAGGACACTAGGTTCTCACTAATGTCATCTAGTAGTTTTCATTGTTATAACGGCCACATTGTGGTTAATAATCTCAGCTGGTTGAATTAAACCAAGTCAGAGATAAGAGGGCATTAGGAGTACAAATAACAGAGCTATGGCGTCATAGGAAATGCTGTCTTGTGTTGATACAGTATTTTGAAGAGTAGCTCTATGTAAATGATAGGAGAGGCATGTCTGAGTGATATGACTGAATGGGTTTGTTTAATTTTGATAATTCATTTGGAAGTGGCTGCTGATGACGTTAAATCACTTAAAAGATTGAAGAGTGGAAAGGGACAAGGAATAAGCAGTTGTCAGTGATGTGCTGCTGTTTGGTGGTGGAATGTGACTGGGTGCTGACCTAGACGTGCAAGGTTTGTGTAGACGATAGAAAGTTTTATATGAATGTACACAGGTATATAGCATTGGTCCTCTGAGTAGGGGAGTCGTGATAGAGATGATGAAGTGTTATGACGACATAACAATACTTTGTATGGTGAGGAAGGTATATCGTATGATTTTTATAAAGAAAATAACATATGTAAATCAGGATAGATAGAGGAAAGGTAGTATTGGGTCAGAGTGTAAGATTCGTGTATGGGGTCACTGGTATGGAATTTTGTGAGATGTTTAAGTGTTAAGGAAAGGGCCATATGAGGCATGCATGGTCCTAGAAAATCTTACAATGGAAACGTTAGCACTGTGTAGTTGTACAGGAAGTTCACTATGTACACTCGGCAAGGAAAGTGAGGATACAGTTTTTTTAAATCTTCGGACATATATTGCTCAATAATGAGACATCTGGCAACTTTAGAAAGGGGAGGAGCTTCAGTCTTATTGTGTTTGTTTTTTGCTTGACCTCCTATAACTTTCAATCATATTCTACGGTTCTGAAATCATTGATACTTAAATGCAGTAGTAAGCTTTATATACAGTATTCGTTCAAGTTGCAATTTGCAGTGACAGTTCTGAGCAAAATGAACATTTTTCGACATAACCTACCAAGTAACCTTACACAAATGAATTTATGACACCACAATGAACGGAATGCTTGCATAATCGGAAACGTGGTCTTTTATAATGAAATCAAGAGCTGAATTTGAGCAGTGTCCAACAAAATACCTGGGGAACAATAAAGGAACGAATGCAATGTTATGATGAGAGAGAGAGAGAGAGAGAGAGAGAGAGAGAGAGAGAGAGAGAGAGAGAGAGAGAGAGAGTTGCTGTTGTGTAAGCCTAGGCCTATATGTAGAGCCACTCATTTCATTATTTTTTTTCTTTAAGAGATTGAACGATACTATATTTGTATAGAATGTTTTAGCAATGAGAGAGAGAGAGAAGAGAGAGAGAGAGAGAGAAAACTATGGCAACGTCAAGAAACATCCAGTTAATTGTGTTTTGGCAACGTCCGAAACAGGTTATCGCGTTTTCCGCCGAAGTTATCCGCACATCATAAAGAACGCTCTTGCGGATTTAAATAGATTTGGTCAACCTACCTAGCTGTCACAACATTTACTGCCATTAATTCCAGCTGACCTTCAACACCGTGAAATACAAATATGAATGTGTAAAAATTAAAGAAATTATCATTACCTCGTATGATGATGCAATAATAAGCCTGTTCATAACGGAAAACGAGTAAATATTGCCGTTCTGATAAACAGTACTACACCGAGATATCCATACACTATCTTTAGATCTCTATGAACGAAGTCATCTGAGAAATTCTTACTACTTCAGATATGCATGGTGTTTTTAAGTATCTGAACGTTTTTGTTTTGCAGATTTAACATATATGACATAATTTGCATTGTATTTTCATATTCTAGAGTAAATTTACCGAGGTTATGTGTTTTCTGTAAGAAAAAAAATTAAAATTCGATAAACGAAATCTAATGAAAACTGTATCCTCACTTTTCTTGCCGAGTGTACATTATAGTAGGTAATTTTCCGATAGAATTTTTTCTTATGTCGAAAGTGAAACTTGTGTGAGAACATATTGACAAGGGAAAGTATGGAGTGGGAAGAGAAGTTAGAGCAAGGATAAGTAAAGACTATTTGCAAATTTAGCGATGGTTTGATGTCTGTAGAAAATACAGTTATTGAAGAGAATCTACAGAAACAGGCGGATGAGTCTGAGAATGCTGAAAGCGAGTTTGCAATAATAAGCTTATATACTAGTAAATGGAAGCTGTAAAAGTTGAGCTGTGAATGTTTGTGTGGATGATAGAAAATGTGATTGGGTACTTCATGTTTGTATTTGGAAGTAGATGCAAAGGAGTGAAGTAGCATTAGAGGAAAAAGTTGCAGAGACATTCTGCAGAATGCGTGCATATGTGAGCATGGACACACACACACACACACACACATATATATATATATATATATATATATATATATATATATATATATATATATATATATATATATGTATGTATATATATATATATATATATATATATATATATATATATATATATATATATATATATATATATATATATATATATATATATATATATATATATATCACAGTATGTTCCTATGTTCTTGAATGCACCTTGGCGTGTGGGAGCAGTCCTCTTATGCAAAATATTTAAAATATTTTCCAATGACCTACGGTAGTGGATTATGAATATGTACAAGCTTTTAAAACGCATTCTGCCAAATGGAATTTTTATTACAAGCTATTGTATTGTTTGCTCTTATTGCAATAAAAAGTCAATATAATAAGCCATTTTAATGTAAGCTGTTACTCGTCATGCTATGAAAACAAGCGTTTAGATTCTCTTATTTTTCGAATTGTACCTTAAAGGTTTTACTTATTATACCGTTGTTCGAGAAAAAAATTTTTTTTTTTTTTTACTGTAATACGGAAACCCCAGCAATGAGAATCTCTTCCCGAGATTGCATGTAGCGTAATACCCGAAGAAACTTGAAGAATTTTGTGAAGTCCCTTCATGGCTCCCCAACACGTAATACGGTTCGGATTCGTCGTATTAAATAATAGATCCTCATTATACTTGCCAGACTGCAAATGGAAGCAAAACATCTCTCTTATTGGCGTTCGTGTTTGTTTAGGTGCAAAATTGTGGTGCTTTTCAGTCATGATTTTAAACTAAGCTCTTGATCTATAGCACCTCGTGCCTCTTGGTCGTATATCTGTTCCTCCCCCCACCCCCCCCTTTTCTCTCTCTTTCTTTCCATCTGCAAAAGGATTTCCCCGGCGAAATAGTAGATCAACAATGTTGCAGGCTGATTTATGCTGCAAATTATTGCTCGAGGAATGTTGAATTGCGCTCATGCTCCCCTTGTATATCACCGGAGGGATTTTTGATAATGTAATGTTATATAAAACAATATTTTTAATGTCATGCATTTTTAGTTTTATGCTTCGAACCGTTACAGCGAATAAGGCTCGTCATTTTTACCCTCTGTCATCCGCAATAACTCAGGGGAGGTATCAACAATTGCAGGGGAGTATCGATGTCCGAAGCGGGAAACTGGGGTATCTGTGTTTAACCAGAATGTTTCTTGCATTCCTTTTCGTCTTCTTGCGAGTATTCGTCTTTGCTCCTTCTGTTAGCTTTGTAACTGTTCCCCCCTCTTCTGCAATTTTATATATATATATATATATATATATATATATATATATATATATATATATATATATATATATATATATATATAAACACATTTTTTTTTTATATACACTTTTTTTACTGACATTATTACAGTGATAATTCTTGTTGCTGAAGTTGTGACTGAGACAGTCATTATGTAAATGTGAGAAAACACAGGATTTAAGGGAATTAATTCTTGTGATCAGTATATTTGTTTAAAAACCTGTTGTGTCGTCACCTTTGACCTGTTAGTAGTACAGTAATAGTAGTTGCGATAATAGTGGTTGTCATTGTTGCTGAAGTCATTACAACCTCACCCATAATATATGAAGTTATTTCCTCTTAAAAGTGCCACGCATTGTGTTCTATTACGAATCTGTTTTAATATCAAAGAAAAGTACTAGTGTACACTTCAAGTGGCTAATTTGAATTGCTTAAACAATTTGATCATTCTTGTTTATCCATCAAGTGAAATCATGAAAATTATAAAAGTATGTGTGAATGATATTTTTATTTTGATGTATTTTTTTTATATAGAAATAAGATTGTTCATTGCTATTGATAGATACCTTCATTAATGTGTTAAGGTTATCAATTAACCGTTATTTTCGAAAATTCTATCTTTAGAATTAACTTAGTTTTTGTTTTTTTAAACGAAAACTTAGTAGAAGTAAGGATTTCTTGATATATTGCATTATCAAGTTCTCTCTCTCTCTCTCTCTCTCTCTCTCTCTCTCTCTCTCTCTCTCTCTCTCTCTCTCTCACACACACACACACAACGGGACGCCAATGCTAAAATTTCATTAGGTGTTCATGAAGAAGTGAGAACGGCCACCTGTTTGCTTGATCTCATTATGATATACCTTATATACCTATAGCTCCGTGATTCAGACATATTGCCAAGTTAAGGGTTATAGAGAGGGGGAGGGAGGAGGATGGTTTGTTGTAATGGTAACCATCAGCTCTCCCGTCCTCTAAAGTGTGGAAGGAGCACTGCTTAACATGAAAGGTGTTGATGATCTGTTAAGGCGAGTTATCTCTTGAAATAAAAAGATTGCAGTAAAATCGAACAATTATTGTTATTCTTTCCTGTGAAAATATTTCTATGAAGGTGGAAAACAATCCTTATAACTTTTTCATTATAGTATTTCTGTGAGTTTTTTAAGTTCCTGGTACGTAATGTTATTTTTTTCCTATTGTTGATGATGTGGTTAAGTTATCTTTCCAATTTTACTGTCTTGGAGTCAGCATATAACCGCAGAAAAGGACCCCATTGTTCAGGATTGTTGAAGGTCCTTAGTAGTATGTAATGAGGTAAGAAATATGCTTTTTACGAAATAAAAAAAAAAAATTGAGCTGTGCTTTAGAAGTTTGCAACATTACTATTGCTGAATGAATCATGCTTTTTTCGTGTTTAGTATTATGTTGCCAAGTAGGTCGGTCATCATTAGACATAGAATATTTTAATTTGGTGTTATTATGAAAGTTATATATATGCATGGCAAGTGGTGGCTTATAAACATCTGCATGTATGATTGTATATACATACATACATACATACATACATACATACATACATACATATAAATTTATATATATATATATATATGTGTGTGTATATATATATATATATATATATATATATATATATATATATATATATATATATATATAAATATTTATCACATAAACAATTGTTCAATTGTTGCGTTGGTAGAATTACTAACAGGACCTCATTCAAACTGGATGGTTCTAATGGAGTATTTATTCAGAAAAGTTACAAGCTTTCTTGGACAAACAGTCATACTTGATACTTGATAATGAGGACTGTTTGTCCAAGAAAGCCTGTAACTTTTTCTGAATAAATATTCCATTAGATACCATCCAGCTAGTTGAATGATATATATATATATATATATATATATATATTAGTATATATATATATATATATATATATATATATATATATATATATATATATATATATATATATATATATATAAGTGTGTGTGTGTGTGTATGTATGTATGTATATGTATATAGCAAAGGTGCGGTGCCTTTTTCCTTTTCTCCTTCGTCACTTGGCAGTTCTCTAAAGAGATACTTATTCAAAAAGGATTTTACCTTTGAGTGAAGGTAAACACACCTCTTTTTGAACGGACATGCAAGTAAAAAAATTCCAAGCATAAGGTCTGAAGATTAGGTGATAAGGAATCTGTTAGTTCCTTTACGTCCTTTGCGTCCTGTGTGATGAATGGTTGATCGAGCCAGTGAGAAATGCATTGATTGTGTTAAAAAAAAAAAAAAACTTTTGAGGAATCCTATAGCAGATTTACACACAGCACCATAACAGTATGGAATTGGAGCCCATACTGTTATAGCTGGAATGAGTATAGTTGAAAACCCTCGAGAGCGCTTCTGAGGCAGAACCTGTAAAGAAGGCAATCAGGAAAGTTCTCATTTCAAGAGGCTTACTTGACGATTGTTTTCATTTTCTGTGGCAGTTGATATGCAGTTAAAGTGCAGTAAAAATCATCAAAGACTGCGAAAAATAATCCTTGTACCCAGTTCGTGTATTTTGTAGATGGTCGGTAGAGTTCTCGGCTAGCACTCTCCTAGGCCCGCGTTCGATTCTCCGGCCGGCCAGTGAAGGATTAGAGGAATTTATTTCTGGTGACAGAAATTCATTTCCCGGTATAATGTGGTTCGGATTCCACAATAAGCTGTAGGTCCCGTTGCTAGGTAACCAATTGGTTCTTAGCCACGTAAAATAAGTCTAATCCTTCGGGCCAGCCCTCTCTAGATGAGCTGTTAATCAGCTCAGTGGTCTGGTTAAACGAAGGTTTACTTAATTTGTAGATGGTGGGAAGGCCAGGATTCAGATGGAAAGACAACGTAGCAGATGACATGCGGGAAAAAGGGTTAAGAGAACAGGATACGCAAGATAGAAGGAGATGGAGAAGGCTTACACGGAACAGCGACCCCATATAAAGATGGGTAAAGGCTGAAGACAAAAAGAAGAAGAAGAAGAAGAGAGAAGAGGTGACGTCAGTTTACCGAGAAGCCAGTGTATGTTGATGTTGTTTTCTAAGAAATGTCAAATTTGGTATACAGTTGTTATTTTCATTGACTGGTTTTCCATAAAAATGCAAATGAGTCGGTGATCAGAATTCAGGTTAGGCCTAGACCTCTCATTTTCCGACGGTGGCCACAAAAAGGGAGTACTGGTGAAAATTAACTTTCTAATGAACAGGCCGAGGTGACTGTGAATACTGATGATCGGAAGGCTTAAAGAAAATACACGTCTGTGATGACTCAAATTATAAATACGGTGTAAGGTATACGGTGCTAAGTGATGTCAGTTTAACGGGTCTGTGAGGACTTAGATGCTTCGTAGATATGCGAGGGTCTAAAGGGTATTTTTACGAATCGCTTCATATTCCATGTCTTCTATGAAATTTGTTGTGTGTTTAGCAAAATCAAGCCTATTTCTTATTTTCTTTCATGGCAGTTTTATGTGAAAATTAAATCGTAGTTTATTTTTATCCGCTCTGTATGTTGCTTCAATTATTATAAAAAAAAGTGGGAAAGACACAACCTCAAAATGATAAGGTGAACCATCTGGGTTTTTATCCTTCACCTTTTTTATTTTTTTCATATGTATGTCACCTTAAAAAAGTTTTATTTTTAATATATCGACTTGCTGCATTTTTTTCCCATCAGTATTTATTGGTAGTTTGATATTCCACACCTTAACATTTTCAGACGAGAATACAAATGGCTAACTTCGCCAATTATTCACTCATTCTATTCTTATTTTCCAGTGTATAAAAAAGGAACTCCAGAAACTAAAATAAGACCCCAACTCACCCTCACCCCTTCCCCATCCCCTCCCCCTCAAAAAAAAAAAAAGAGCTATGGAAAAAAAAGTGCCATTAAATGACGAACGACGAGACAGTTTCCAAAACAACGATTACATTTTTTTGAAATAGACGTACAATGATTTTTCGCTCCCTCTCCTTTTTTTCAAAACTATACATCTCTGAATATATAATTTAAGCAAACTTTTTTTTTTTTTTTTGAAAAGAAGAGTTCATTACAAGTCGCAAGCCCTGAGTATTCCCTTCTAATTACAATTGTTAATTAATGGAGCATTTTACAATCTCTCTCTTACTTTAATTATAACTTTTGTTTCAGTCGGACCCCAAGGGCTTCTAATTACTTTTCTGTTTTTCTGCTGAAACACGTAGGGATAATTTGCAGTGTTGATGGCACTTTGCGCTGCAATATCGAAACTTTCGGGCGGCTTGCCTATCGTGTTACTTTATTCATTTTACTCAATATGATGATGGCAAAGGCATCGAGACTCCCCCTCTTTTATTATTTTTCTTTCTTTCGAGCTTCCTCTCTCTCTCTCTCTCTCTCTCTCTCTCTCTCTCTCTCTCTCTCTCTCTCTCTCTTACCACTGCAGGTAGTGTTCGTTTCAGTTTTTTTTCTTCCCCACGCTCTCTTTCTCTCTCCCTCTCTCTCTCTCTCTCTCCTCTCCACTTCTGCGAATAAAGGGGGTTGGGTGACGGTTGCTGATTTTTCGTAATTTATAGGAATGAGAGAGAGAGAGAGAGAGAGAGAGAGAGAGAGAGAGAGAGAGAGAGAGAGAGAGAGATAGAATTTTTCTCTTGTTGACTTTGGAAATATATGCTTGTTTTCATTTTTATTGATGGTTGGTAGATATCGATATCATCTAAGTTAATGATTGGTAACTATGTGCCGTATCACGTTTGAATATTTTATTTTTACTAACGTTCCAAATAGCTTTTTTTTTTGTAAGTATGTTCACAAACAAAAGCATTGATATGCGCATGCTTTATCGGACAAAAGGCCTCCAAGATGTTCTAGGGTAAATTTATATATGTCCTGAAGAAAACCTTTGATGACTGATACCTCTCCTTGTTAAGAATCACTCAAGATTAGTTTTTCATCTATTCCCAGTGTCTTGAACATATGTCACGTTTATTGTTTACTATTCGTACACCTCTAGCTGTTACAATTGACACTGCTCTTTGCTGAAATTATCTATTGCACAGTCCTTTCTCTGTTGGCCCCTATTTCCGTTGTGTGTGTGTGTGTGTGTGTGTGTGTGTGTGTCAGTGAAGCCCATTCTCGAAGCCTAATCTTACTCGCTCCCGTTGGATTTATTAAACTATTCCGAAAATCTTTCTAGACTTCATGGAGATTGTGAATTCTAGAGTCAGACATTTCGATCGTTGCTCCATTTACTGCATTTCTATTGCCTGTAATTTTTCTGTTCATGGAAGGGACATCACAAATCTCCTTCCTAGACTTGTTTTTTTTCTCTCTCTCTCATGTCTCTTATAAAATTTGGCCAAATACTGAGTCGGTTTTCGTCTTTTAACATCATAAAAAAAATCTGTAAGTGTAAAACCTGGTTTATAGATATATTTCAGTCTATATTACGTCTTTTAAAATCTATAAGTAAATATAAAACCTGGTTTATAGATATATTTTAATTTATATTACAATTCTCATGAAGTCAGTAATTTCTAATTTTATTTTTCTAACTCAATGCTGTAAAACTTACCATTCTTCGGGAGTCTGAGGCGATTACTATTTTTTATTGCGCGCAGGAAATGTACAGTATAATAAAGCTTCACATGACATATTAATGTTGATGGAATATTAAGTTAAGGATTAACGTCTGCGACATCAAATAATGTAACGAATATGCTGTTGGCTTATTACAATCGGAGATTATTTTCCCCCCCTTTCGCTTATTTTTATTACTTTTTTTTTTTTTTTAGTTTTTGTTGTAATGCATTGGACATATAATCACTCATTTCCGGCGTAAAAACGAACTATACACACAACAAATTAATTAGTAAGAAGGGATCCGTGATTCCCGGTCATTGGGATTTTTTTCGGTTTCATCTCGACGAATTTCGAAAAGTTCGTCGTTCTTTTTTTCGAGCGCAGTTAGGTTCTTCTTTTCGTTGTTAATTAATTAGGGAGTCATTTCCATATTTCTCTTCTTGTCGGTCGTTTTTTCCCTCCCCGCCTCGGTGTTGCGTGTAAAAAGCATTTAGTTGTTTATAAATTGTAGGCATATGGTTAACTTTTCACTCCGGCTAATTCTCTCTTCGGGTTGAAATATATACTGCCTTCATAATTTGGGCAATTAGGACTGTCCATCAAACCTCAGGTTTTTATCCATTCTGTGAATTATATTTAAATGGTTACTATCGACCGAACTGCGGTGAAACCGATTCCATCGTAGGTCCTTGATGAAAGTTTCCTTTTTTTTTTTAGTTTGGTTACTAATTTTTT
>NC_089759.1:13289156-13291656 GCF_040412425.1 Macrobrachium rosenbergii
CCCTTCGGGTAACATATATGAAATTATATTATTCCCGAGGTAGAGTGAATTGGATATTAAAGGACGTTTGTAGCTTAACGCTTGTATATGAATCACGGTGGCGTGATAAAAATTCATTCATATATATATATATATATATATATATATATATATATATATATATATATATATATATATATATATATATATATATATATATATATACATACAGTTTTACAAGAAAAATAAAATAGCATCGAAATGCAAGGTGATCTGTTAATACTTTGGTAATGTGATTCTGTCCAAAAACAGATGCAGTTAATTTCCAAGTTTCTGTCTCCTCTCTTCTTCAGAGGAGCCACTCAAGTTCTTGTGGTAACCAAGGCTAAAGACATTGCCAACTTTTTTCACATGAATTCTAGAACTGGGATCTGTTCCTGAACCAAAAGCAGAAGATCTACCCCATTTGACAGCATCTTGCCCTTTCGCTTCAACAAAGATCGTTAAAATGTATCTTTAGTAATATACAACTTATTCGAACAGTACAAAATAGCAAGTACCCCTATCGGCTCCAGGCCAGCTTAATTTAACAACAGCTGTTGATGATTCGGCTTACCATACTAATTTTCAGTCGGTGTTTGGTTAAGATGTCAATTGTTCTTTTGTTCATTCCAGTCGGAAAGACTCCTGTGGCCTAATCCGTCTTGGCTAGAATGTTGCTCTCATATTTTGGTTGCATCTCAGACGTCCTCGTATTACCTGCAAGGTCACCACTTCGTACATTTATCCTTTGAACTTTGATTATTTATCACTTTCGCTCTCGTAGGCTCATGCCTTCTTCTCTCCCATAAAGAACAGGTCTCTTGCTTCTCGGGTTTTAGCTCCTACTCTGTTTTTGCTTTCTCCATACTGCTTTGTCACTTATGGCCGGGCTAGGTAAGAGCATTAGGTTGCCCTTCTTATCGGTCCCTGCCTTAATTTGTACTTAATGCCCGATGAAAAAGGCATGAGGGGTGATGGATATACTGTATATACGGGGCCAGAGATTCCATATATTTTTTTCTTTCTGAAGAGAGAGAAAAATTGAATGCTTTCTATGCTGATGAACGCATAGCTAGAGAAAACGAGCCCTTACACTCAAAGGCATCAATTCTTTTTTCTGGCTTAGTACTCTCTCTCTCTCTCTCTCTCTCTCTCTCTCTCTCTCTCTCTCTCTCTCTCTCTCTCTCTCTCTCTCTCGTGCCACCTATAGTTAACTCCGACAGCTTCCTAACCCTGTGCTTCGCTCAACGCTTAAAAAAACACTTCTAACGCAAGCACCTGGTCAGTACTAGAATATATTGGACAGCTCATTGGAATACAAATTCAAATAAGATTTACATTGGTTGCGTCTTTTGCATACGGGGCATTATTCCTTTTAGTGTGATGAAATATTTTGTTGTTTTCATATCATTCATACCTCAAGGGTTATCGTTTTGTTTGACAAGAAATTTGCAATCGCTGCATCGTTGAACGCAATAGCGTTCTAAAGAATTTTTCTTCGTTCATTCGTTTTCCGCGGTGTTTTCGGAGAGGAATACATCCTATAAGTTGCTTATTTATTCAAAGATTGCTTTTTGGGAATTTCTTCAATAACAGTGCTTTTTGGGAATTTCTTCAATAACAGTTATGACCGAAGAGAAAAAGATATACGAGGAATTATAACCTGTAACCGACAGATAGAAAGGGGACCAGCTTATAGACTAGACGAGAGCTAATAAGAGGGCATCCATATCAATATAGAAGTAGATGATGATGACGATTTAACAGAAAAATTTGTTAGCTTACATTGACATCCGAAGTGTGTCGATGCTCACTTTTAGATGAAGTCGACTAAATACGAATATTTTTCTAGCGATGCCCACAAGAATACACTTCTGTCACAGCATTTGCAAGTTACCCTCTATCTACGGAAAACAGAAATAAGTAGACACCAAAACTACAACAATTAGTTATAAGATGCTTGTATATCCGGTGCTATGGTCAGTTCCTTGAGAGGAAATTGACCATCTTTGAGCATCTGGGAAATATACAGTTAAGCTGGAAGATATTGACAAAAGAGAATGAAGGAATTAATGCTCTCTTTCTCGGGCAAAGTGACTTTAAAATAGGAAGCTTTCGTTTTACTTTCGAAAACTCGAGTTAAATTCAGACTGTGAGAGAATTTGCCTTATATATTATATGTGTAGTTCGATATGAAATGAGGAGCATTGCAGATTGGACCCAAAATTTCTTTTAAATACTGATCATCATTTTTATTAGTGGCTGTAGTTGAAGTTGTATATATTCCATTATTTTGACAGAATTTTTGCCTGGTCCCACCCGACTAGTTTGCTTCGCTTAGGTTCAGGGTCGATGTCAGACGTTCATATGTATCTGCATAAAATAGAGAATTTTGACGAGGATACGAATGCATTTTGAATATTTATAATATAGCGGCTTTCCGTCTCGCCGTCTGTGAATGATCGTTTATTCCTACAAA
>NC_089759.1:13296656-13321656 GCF_040412425.1 Macrobrachium rosenbergii
ACGGCCATCACACATCTACAAGTAACTAGGACATCTAATAATGGTCCCTGCCACAGGCGATCAACCAAAAACAATGCTAGACCTAGTGAGAGAGGTCCTTCTGACGAAGTTACCACAGCAAACAGTCACTGCGATACCCAACCCATCCACCATGCCCCTCGATGAATTCCTGAGAACGGTAAATGCAGTCCATCTGGCACAGACATCGACAGGTCCCACTCAGCCACCTGTAGCAGCAGCCAACCGATAACCATTGCAGCAAAGTGACACAGAACCATACAGCAAGCCAGAGGGCCCTGCCTCTCCCATACACCGATCCTGAAACTGCAGGAAGGAGAACAGACACAATCATAGGACCACAAAAGAAGAGCATCCGAATGGCCTGTGTCTTCCACTGTAGATTCAGGAATGAGGCCCGAAAATGTGAGAATGGCTGCTTGCTATCAAAAAACATGCAAGAGGGCCACAGCAGCAGCCCAGAAAACTAATTGTCAGTGACAGGCAGACAGGTTGCCTCATAAGAGGGATGAGTCTACCTTTTGCTGTCTTTCTTCCAGTTACAAGCAAAAACACCACATGTTTTTACATCACAGATGACATCTCCAACACACAGTTCCTCACCGACATGGGTGCATGAAAATTATTCGAGCCAGCCAACCCACACGAACGCCTCAACCCCACCCCCAGCACTCTACAGGTGTCTACTGCCAGCAGTGCCCTGCTTAAAATGAATAAAAAAAGAACCGTGAAATTATCATTCAACAGCAAGCCATAAAGTTGGAAGTTCATCACAGCAGATTTCACAATCCCACTACTAGGAGCAGATTTCCTGAAAGCCCACGACATACTGGTAGACATAGCCAGACAGCAGCTAATCCAGAGAGATGGACCTATAGTACCAATCACTCCAAAAGCAACAGCAAACTCCACAGCTGGACCAGAGATCCATCGCCTCCTTCAGGGATATCCCGAGGTATTTAAAGACATCCTGTACCACGACCTAAGGAGCCCCACAAAGCACCACATCGTCACCGAGGGCTCCCCAGTCCATGTCCGCTTCAGAATTTTGGCCCCAGACAAACTAGCCTACGCCAAACAAGTATTCCAGGACATGGAACAGGCAGGAATCTGCCAGAAGGCCTCCAGTCCCTGTGCATCCCCACTCCACATGGTACCTAAAACAGACGGTACATGGCAGCCCTGCGGCGACTGCTGACAACTCAGCATCAAAATTCGAGACAGATACCCCCACCTAACATCACCGACATAACAAACCAGCTAGAAGGCGCCAAAGTATTCACAAAAATTGATTTACTGAAGGGGTACTACCAAGTCCCAGTAGCAAAAGAGAACAGGAAAAACAGCTATCATAACCCACTTTGGGACATACACCTTCAACTACAGCTGTTTCAGCCTTCAGAATGCTAGTGCAACTTTCCAACACCTCATGGATGAAATACTAGGGGAATTGCCCTGCTGCGTCGTTGACGCCTACAATACCTGATATTCAGCCCCAACCATAAACATCACATAAAAGACGTAAGACAAGTCCTGGAGAAACTTAAAGAAAATGGACTAATAGTGTGGGAAGATAAATGTAAATGGGCAAAAAATACAGTAGAATTTCTTGGCCATCAAATCACCCCTGAAGAGGTCAAACCCCTCCCAATGAAGGTCAAGCTATCATCAATTTCCTGAAACCAAAAAACCATAAAAGCAATCCAAGAATTTGCTGGCATGATCAGCTATTACCAACGATTCATACCCAACCTAGCAGAAACAACATCCCCTTAATATGAATGTTTAAAAGGAAAACCAAAATCTTTATGCTGCTCTGACAAACAAGAAACAGCTTTTCAATTAGCCAAAAAAGCCCTGTGTTCTGCGGCAACACTAATATTTCCTCTATCCCACAGGTCCCTAACCCTGATAACTGATGTAACACGGCGATGGGAGTGGTACTCAAGCAGGACACAGACGAGGATGGTTGGCCGTTGGCATTCTTTAGCAAAAAGCTATCTCCAGCAGAACAGAAATACTTCACGTTCGACAGAGAGTTTCTGGCAGTCCACCGCACTATTCAGCACATCCAACACATGCTCAGGGGACAGCAGTTTATGGTGCAAATGGACCATCAACCCTTGGTCCACTCCTTCACCAAAAATGGAGACTGCTGGTTGATGCAGCAACAGCATCACCTGTCTGCAATATCCAAGTTCTCCTACACCATCAGGTACTTGAAGGGCTCTTCCAACAACATTGCAGATGCCCTTCCCAGAAACACCATCAACACCATCCAGAATGGGATACCATATCCCGAAATCGCAGGAGCCCAAAAGTATGACTTGGACCTTCAGTGACTTTGGCAAGGAAATCCCTTCCCACATGTGGAAAGATTATGCAATACACAAGGAAGATACGACCATCACCTGTGAAACAAATACCGGACGCCCTCGACCCTACTTGCCCTTGGCCTTAAGGAGGAAGATTTTTAATCTTGCCCGTGACCTTTCGCGCCCTTCCAGCCATGCTACCATCCGTATCCTGTCAGAACGATACATCTGGCGGGCATGAAGTCAGACATTAAGAAATGGGCGTGGGAACATCTCCCCTGCCAAACAGCCAAGGTCACAAAACACACAGAGTCAGAGATAGGACAATTCACTACAACAGACCGACAACTTGCCCACATTCACGTCAACATTGTGGGACCCCGATCCCCTCCGAGGGGTACAAATACCTCGTCACGATCATCGACTGGAACACAAGTTGGCCAGATGCAAAACCTGTCAAACAGCAGACAGCAGAAAGTTGTGTGAGAGCTTTAATAAACTGCGTCAGTTGGCACTAAGTCCCTCAATACATCGCCAGCGACAGGGGCCTAACTACACATCTGCCCTATGGAGCTCCCTCACCACCAGCCTTGGGATGAGAGTAGAACACATGGCAACATACAACCTGGAAGCAAATGTTATGATACAGTGGTTCCACTGCTCCATGAAAGCAGCTCTCACCACCAAATGTCAAGATGGGAGGTGGAAGAAAGAGTTGCCGTGGATTTTATTAGGACTGAGTACAGCCCCACACGCAGCATTCAGCACATTGCCAGCAGAAACACTTTACAGGCAATCACTAGCAATACCAGCAGACGTCTTCCAAAACCCGACAGAGCCAACCACCCTCCGATGTCTGTAGGGCATTAAAACAAATTATGCCAGATAAAACAACATACTATGCAGCCAGAAAAGTCTATGTCCCCTAAGAACTGGGCGAAACAAAGTATGCATTTGTGAGAATAGATACACACAGAACCCCCCCTCTCCCCCCATCTACCCTTGACCTCACCAAGTACTGCAGCAAAGAGACAAATGCTACCGAAATGTATTGGATGGGAGAACGACGTGGGTCTCGGTCGACAGATTGAAACTGGCATACATCCCAGACGACAGTACGTCTTTATAAGTCTCCTTTTGTGAGGGGGAGTACTGTAGGGACACTGCTGGGGCCCTCCAGGCATCCGCCATCCAAACAACAAGTGACCTACCGCAGACCAGCGCTTTCTCCCCAGAAAGAACAAATCTTAGGCGGACGGTTGAAACAGTGATTTTTATGTATATGGAGGAAGTTTTGGCATATTGCTTGAAAACCAAGACCATTTATAAATGTGAAATGTTTTTAGCTGTGTAATCATATGTAATGGAGGATTGTCCTTATTTTGTATGTAGAGTTGTTAAATGTTTTCCAGTTGTGAGAAAACACATCTGTCCATAAGCTACGCCTTTCTTGCCCTAATGTAGGATGCTAATTTTCTGCTTGCAGAAACCCATATCTCGTCAGAAATTTGTGACAATAAATCTTACGGGCTGCTCTGTGAGCTGGAGCCCGTGCTGGCATAAAGCCAGCCCAATCGACAACAACATGACAGTAGATTAGTAAGTACTGAGACCCTGCCCTTTACTCATCATGCTCGTACAGTACTTTAATACAGAAAATATTATTTCATCTTTCATATTGAAAATATATATTGTTTATCGCTTACTTTTCTCTGTGCCCTCTGATTTTGATGAAACATGATACGTAGGTATCTTGGGTTTGGAGATTAGTTTTCACGTAACGCTTTCGCACTTCACCTAAATTTCAAGGTCATTAGATCTCAGAAACTATGAAAATTAGAGGTTTCTGGTCTTTAGAATCTTTGTTAGGATGTATAATAGTATTATTAATAACAGAATAAGACACTTTATCGAAAGTATTAATAATAATATTATTAATCTCCTTTCAGTTTTTCTGTGATATGTATGGATTCGGAACTTGGTACCTCGTGGGATAATGATTATTTTCCTGTGTGATTTTCGACCTTGACCGTATATGTAACATTTTTCTCTAGGTCTCAGATAGTGAGATATTCAGATTTTCTCGTTCTTTAAAATGTCTGTCAGATTGTACTAGTAACAATTAGATTTGGAGGGGGAATCGGCAGCTTTTGTAGGATTAGGCATTAAATCCCATAATTTGTCAAATTCCCTCTACTTGTCAACTCCTCCAAAACCTTCATATTCTAACAGGAACCTCTATTACCTTTTGTATAATTATTTCTAAAATCAAATTTTGATTACAGTGTCTACCTTTAAAAATGAATGTCCATGAATTTTAAGTTATAATTCTTCTCTCTTTAATCTAAAACCTGCCACAGAGCTATGAGCTATTCATTTTATTATAATGAATGAAAACATGTCTTGACGTCAAAGATTTAAAATTCGGAGACAGTCATCCGATTGGTAGCAGATGGATATGCATGACAGTTGACCTATTGCTACTAAATCATTTAAAACCCCATAAAATCTGAATTCGTGTTCTGAGCATTTTTTCAAAACTGGCTAAACATTCGTCGTTTGCAGTGTCTTCAGACGAGGAAATAATATCTACATATTTTATATCGGTAGTGAAATCCGATGTTCTTGCTTAGCTTACCGGGAGTCTGTCAAAGGATTGGTCAAATAGTTTGTTAAAAGGCATACAAGAAAAAGTTACACATACCGAGTCATTAATACAAACTAAATATTTTAATAGCAGTATGAAGAAAGGGCCATGTATATACAAATATATACTGTATATATATATATATATATATATATATATATATATATATATATATATATATATATATATATATATATATGTGTGTGTGTGTGTGTGTGTGTGTGTGTGTGTGTGTATGTGTGTGTGTGTGTAGAATCTACTGGTCACTTTTTATCAGAAACATATGTAATTGTATTAGCCACAATGCCCTCTTAACCAAAGAAACGCGAAAAATTCGAGAAGTTAAGAGGGCATTGTGCCTATTACAGTTACACACACACACGCACACACACACACACACACACACATATATATATATATATATATATATATATATATATATATATATATATATATATATATATATATATATATATGTATGTATGTATGTATGTATGTAATAACGTACAGGACGAATTGCCGAGAGTCTTTTGTTTGCTTTCTTATCTATACAATGTAATGTATTTAGGATAATTGATGTTCCCGTTTCATGTTCAAGAATCAGTATGTGTCAGTAAAAAATTAAAATGTATCGTTGTTACGATCATTATTAATCACGTATGTTAAGATCAGCACCATCCTATAACCGGACAGTGACAGGTAGACAAAACGAAGAAAACTAACCAAAGCAAGACAATGATAACGGTATTTGTCGGTATGAAATTTCATCATTATTACGAGTTCGTGTATAGGCGCAGACAGGCATAATGAATACATTTGAGCCTTTCAGTCGAGAAACATGCCAAGCGCCATCCTGGGCCAAAGTATTTTTAATTTAATTTATTATATTTAAAAAAATGGCACTTGGCATGTTTCTCGACTGGAAAGCTCATTTCTTTTTAGATCTGATAACTTAGTCAGTAGCTAAAATTTACCTTTTGATATAGCAAGAGGTGTAATACAGCAAAATTGCTGGAGCTGATGTTTTATATATATATATATATATATATATATATATATATATATATATATATATATATATATATATACATATATATATACATACATACATACATACATACATACATACATACATACATACATATATATATATATATATATATATATATATATATATATATATATATATATATATATATATATATATATATATATATATATCTTACATTTATAAAACAATAAAACTATCTAGGTGTTAACACATGCTTGTAAAGGCCACCGATTTTTCGTAGTGAGTTTTATTAAAAAACATGCCCATTCATACTCAGTTCCTCTTTAGCATTAATGATTTTAGGTGTCGGGACTTTTCTGTAGCGTTTAACCGTGCGGAAAACGTCACAAAAATCGCCCTTATAATAATTCTAGTTGCTACCTTTCTTTGTAACCTAATATACACCAAATTGCTCGCGCCTGCGCATTTATATTATAACAGTAGTTTTGTTCTTCAGTGGTAACGCAATTAGAAGTTTTTTGTCTTGGTAAAAACCAGCTCAAGTCAATCTCTCTCTCTCTCTCTCTCTCTCTCTCTCTCTCTCTCTCTCTCTCTCTCTCTCTCTCAATAGTATGTATGTGTTTGAGGGTTTTATCTTATAAGAGGCCCATACAATCCCATCTGTCATTCTCTCTCAAAATAGTTACTCAAGTATTGTTTTACAGAAACCTACTTAAGCGTAAATATTCTCTCTCTCTCTCTCTCTCTCTCTCTCTCTCTCTCTCTCTCTCTCTCTCTCTCTCTCTCTCTCAATAGTATGCATGAGGACTTTTGTCTCATAAGGAGCCCATATATTCCCATCTCTCTTTCTATCCCAGAACAGTAATGCAATTATTTTTTTACAGAAACCTGCTTAAGCATAAATTCTCTCTCTCTCTCTCTCTCTCTCTCTCTCTCTCTCTCTCTCTCTCTCTCTCTCTCTCTCTCTCTCTCTCTCTGAGAGTCACCCACCATTGGCTATTGCTTCCGTTGGCTTCATTTAGAGTTTATGAGAAGCTTTGCGCCATCGCCACGGTGCAATTTAACTTCTCATTTTCTTCCCATTATTTTTTAATCACGGATTGAGCTCTGACGTCGCCCTTCCTAACTTTCCATTAATTACAAGATTTCATATGTACGTCGTCTTGTTTTCGGGGAAAGTTTGCCAGGAACCCCCTCAATGAATCGCTGATACCAATTGGAAAGAAAAATAGACGTTGCCTTCCAGTGATGTTTTATATCTCGAGACTTCTTTCTTGTTTTGGTTTTCAGAGCTTTGCAATTATTTCAGGGCGGCTATTTTTGTTGCGAAGGTTTCCGTGCGGGTGTGTGTGTGTGTCTGTTTGTTTGTCCTCCTAGCAGCCTACGCTTTCTCTCTCTCCCTCTCTCTCACACACATACGTACATATATATATATATATATATATATATATATATATATATATACTATATATATATATATATATGTATATATATATATATATATATATATATGTGTGTGTGTATATGTATGCATATATACTGTATGTATATGTATGTGTGTGTGTGTGTACACATATGAATTTTAGTCACATACAGTCGTGATTTGTTTGTTTGCAGAGAAGGAGTGAGATGAGTACTTGAACACGTGTATAAAAGGCATTTTAGTGCCTAAGTTATTCTAAAATAGGAAGGTGAAAAATTAAAGTAAATAAGAGGGTTATTAAATATGATTTTTAAAATGAAAACCATTCCTCTTGTTATATGTAAACAGCGCAACCTCATCTTGGTACCGTAATTTTCACCACTGAAACAAGTGACATGATTTATTATGTCAGACCTTCGAAGTGGGGCCACAGACCTGATGTGGCTTACGCTGCTTAGTTGAATTGTGTCGTTCAGTAATAATTAGCTTAGCATAACGCCTTCCTAGTTTGCTTCATCTTGAGTAAAGTCTCCGCCGTAGATTTATGACTCTCCATTAATTCTCTGTGTGTATCATTTAACTTTTATCGCGAAACATAGAAAGAACTTCATTATTCATCACTGCCAAAGAGTCAGATTGTGCAAGGAACATTCATACGTTTTTATTTTGATTAACAGTGAGAGTTCATATTCAGAATTCAGGTAGCTTGAACTAAATATTTTTAGATTTTAAAACATGACCAATCCTAATTAATTAAAACTGTTGTTGTTTGTATCATGTCTTTAGGATATCAGCTAATTTTCTCATATTTAAAGGCACTTGGTGCACTTACCTTTAGAGAAACCATTCGCCTGTAGCCAAAGGATCAAGTTAGATAAGCAGCTTTGATCCTCGAACAGTTTCTGCAGTTTCAAGTGACTGTTTTAAAAAGCCGTAAATTCATGGCGGTCGAGAACCCCCGAATCAGATGGATTTCACAGGGCTTCTCTGGGGACCAATCAAAACTTGACGTCGGGTTAATGATAAAATGTTTTATTTGCCACCGTATTATGTGATTTTTTTACAGAGTTTACCAGTAATTGAAAATCACGGGTTTCTTTTATACCTTTACTGGTACTTTCAGTGACAATGATTATTATTTTAGCAAATGTAAGTTTAGATTTTATACATATGGTGAATTGTATTGATTGAAGTGGTACAATTTGGCACGTTTACTTGAAATATTCTTAATAAAACAGTATACTGGGTCATTGAAGGTACTAATCGCAGGGGAGTAGTGCAATATAGGCATCACTAAAGGTTCTTGCAGTGTCCCTTCGGCCCTTAGATGCAACTCCTTTCATTCCTTTTACTGTGCCTCCATTCATATTCTCTGTCTTCCATCTTACTTTCCACCCTCTCTTAACAATTGTTTCAACATTATTTTCAGCGCTTAATGACCTCGTAGGTCCCAGCGTTTGGTTTTTGGCCTAAATGTTATATTCCAGTTTATTCCGTCGAAGGTACTGCAGGGGAACATTTGAGTAGAATGTCTGGGCCTCTGCGAACGTGACAACGGTACGAAAAATAGAGCGGCTTCCCAGTTCTCCGGAACACACTGGGTTCTTCGAGGTCCAAGGTTAAATTCGTCAAAACTAGATTAACGCTCTTGTGTCATTTTCATCCATTATCTGCAATTACTTCTGAATGAGTGCAGGCAGAGAGTCACTAGGTGAAAAGCAGGGCTTTGTCAATAACAAGAAAAATAGTAAGAGAAGATAATTAGCGATTTTCAATTTTTTTTTCAGAATGAAAGGCGCCACCGAAATGGGAATTTATGATTGAGAGAGAGAGAGAGAAAGACAGAGAGAGAGAGAGAGGAGAGAGAGAGAGAGAGAGAGAGAGAGAGAGAGAGAGAGAGAGAGAGATTAAAAAAATAGATACATAAAATTCCTATTTAGATGCCATGAATTTAACGTTTTTCCAAGATACTATTAGCTTCGCTTAGATTTACAAAAGAATTGGATCTTGATGTATTACCAATAATAAAAAAAAAAAAAAAAAAATGAAAATAATGTTTACTACATAAAAACTTTTTACTGGTTTACCTATTCTGTCGACCTATTTTAATTTATGTTTTTTAATAAATATATGCATGAATAACAGAAATTGACCATTTGAACAATTTAAAGCATTTTTTACAAGGTGAGACATTATTTTGGACTGTTTAGCAAATGATGACAAGATTTCAGAAAAATCTGAAAGATTTTACAAATTTTTTATCATGTTCAACCGTTTCCACGGTTTGATTTGATAAAATACTATCTGCTATTTAGAATAACTGTCACTTTCAATGGTAAAAATTGTCGAGTTTCATAGAGGTGTGACGTTTAGCTTAAAATGTTTTCTGACCTATCTCTCCTGAATGAATCGTAAGGATTGACCCTGAAGTATCAGATTGTGGGGTTGGTTCCTACCTGGTTTTTTGCATTTGTTAATCATGTGCACCCACATGGAGTTGATGTGGAATAACATGACGAAATTTTTTTACATTATTACATATGGACGACAGATCCGATGTAACTTTTTGTATATTTAAGCATTCACAATATATATGTGTGTATATATATATGTATATATATACACACATATATATGTATACATATACACACATATACATTATATGAGTGAATACCTTATTACGTGTGGGGTTCGATGCACTGCTGATGTGCCCTCGTAGGTAAATGAACCGGCTGATTATTACAAATTTCCAGCAAGTAAAGTTTAAATATGGCAACGACTATTATGTAGTTGTTTTCTGGGGCCATTTATTGTTAGGGTAAACTGCTTACTTTTTAAAATAAGTATACACATCCTAGAAGTAGAAGTTTCCTCTAACGTGGGTTGACTTCAGAGAAAAAAAAAAAGACGATAAGTCCCTGTGCTAAATGTTTCCACAACATTAGCTGCTTTACACACCTTCACACAGAGTAACCTTCAAGCACATATTGCAGGCACTCGTTATTGAGGCCCTTCGTTCCAGTATTTCAGTTAACCCATCTTCCCTGTATCTTTAAATCTTCCTCTCCTTGTGCCCCCTAACTCTTACAAATTTTTCTCGTCAACTATTATTTTCTCTGTCATGAAAACATCTACTCTGTTGAAAATCCATTACTCTGTCCACATGAAAATGCCATCTAATCTATTGGCTCACTTTCCTTACTTTTATGCAGTTCTATTTATATCCACATTTCACAACATTTCAGTCCTTCCTATACCACAATCATCAGTCAAACAGTTCATCTGAAACGCTTCGTCCTTTTTATCTCTTATGTGCATTTAACATTCGCATTCCCTCTCATAGAGGGAAGTAGGCTTAACAGTTGTTTCATACATGGCTTCGATAGACTCTCTGTGTCTCTACTGATCTTTTCCACCTCTCTGCTACCATCCTTATTTCTCCTGTTATGGGACTCACTGCTTTTCTCCTCCTACTGTCATCCCAAATGCTTATGCTAACGAAGTACAGTGCTTTCACTCTTCCGCCTGTCATGTTAACCTTTATTGCTTCGTGTTCCAGGCTTCCATTTACCCTCATAACTTAACTTTTGTGTAAATTCCTTACCAGCTTTCTCCTCTTGTAAACACTTGCAAAGTGTTTTTCTAGTTTCTGCAGTTTCTCTTTCCTATCCTCAGTCAACACTATCATCTGCAAGCATCAGCCATTTCACTCCCCATTCACAGCCTATTTTCTGATCTCAAAGCTCTGCACCTACTTTTAATGCTCTTTCACTGACTTCTCGCGTCTCTCCATCCATAAATATTCTAGTAGAAACATGATAATTTGGCCAATATCTCCCTCAAATATACTTTCATAGCAAACCGGTCACTCATACCTGCCTCATACTTACTTTCAAAGCAAACCAGTCACTCACATTTTTGCTTATTCTAACACACGCTTCACTTTAATCACGGTACTTGTAATGAATATTTTTTTTTATATTCAGTGCGTGGCATATACAAGGTTTTCACTTTATTGTAATACTTCCTACAAAATTATATCACACACAACACACACAAATGCGTACTCACAAAACACACATACACGCACACATGGGTATATATATATATATATATATATATATATATATATATATATATATATATATATATATATATATATATATATATATATTTATATGGATATATTAGTTATATATGTGTTGGATGTTTTATATGAACAAGTTCCAATGTGTTTATATATATATATATATATATATATATATATATATATATATATATATATATATATATATATATATATATATATATATATATATATAATTTACTATCAGGTAACACCCTTTGATTATTGTTCGTCCCATTAATTTTGAACTCTGATCCCAGTTCATCATCATTTCATATTAGTGTGGTGTTACCGTAACAACTTTCTCCTTTCTGAATACATTTATGCATAGCCTGATTTGCCTGTTGATCTGCACATGTCATGTCACTCGTTTGAAATCCCCATTTATATTCGTATTTCCCACGTTACTGGAATAATGATAGCCAAAGATTCCGTTCTTCGCGGTGTCGAATTCTCTGCTCGGAAATTTTTTTAACTAACATTTTCATTTTTGTTTTAGGAGTATTTCACCCATTGGGTATTTAACCCTTACTATTCGCCAGGAGTCAATCATGCTCATCCAGAATTACTGATGTAATTTTTTTTCCTCTATGGATGTGTTCGTCTTGTTTTCTCATAAATACTTGTATATTTGTATGTCGCCGGCAGCTCCTATCACTGGAATTATATTATATATATATACATATGTGTGTGTATACTTTGTGTTATATATATATATATATATATATATATATATATATATATATATATATATATATATATATATATATAATATATATATATATATGTATATATATATATATATATATATATAGATCAGTATACACACACACACACACACATATATATATATATATATATATATATATATATATATATATATATATATATATATATATATATATATATATATATATATATATATATGCGTGCTTTCTTTTGTCTTTGAACAAAGCTAATAAACACCAGACTCATGAAATTTCGGATAATTCTCATTCCTTTTCCCTGAAATTCTGAAATCCTGCCCCATCTATTTAGCTTAACTTAGGAAAAGGAATAGGAGTTATCACCCTAGTTTCTCTCAATTCCCTGTTTGCTGGAGCTTTTAAGTCAAAATAAACGCCATTATTATCTTTCAGTGCTATAATAAAAGAGGATCTTATTTGTTCAGTATCCGTCTATTAGGGCTTTTACTAACTTTCTCATCGAACTCCCTCAGGAAGTGAATTTCCTAATTTCTTCTTACATAGGACGCTTCCTACAATCTCTTTTCTCCGTTCTACAAAGTACCAACCGTCCAAGGCGAGGGGAAAATGACCTGCGCTGTAGAGTACTACGGGCTTGATGCCGAAGAGAAGATCCATGTTTTTGTGTATAATATATATGTGTATATGTATATATATATATATATATATATATATATATATATATATATATATATATATATATATATATATTATATATATATATATATATATATATATATATATATATATATATATATATATATATATATATGTGTGTGTGTGTGTATTTTAAATGATATGCTTGAACTTTTACTGTAAATGACCCACAAATTATATATATTGTGTAGCATGTGTAAGTACTATAGGGTAGGATGATCAACATCCAAATATTCGTGTCTGTATTAAAATGGATACACACACACACACACACACACACACACACATATATATATATATATATATATATATATATATATATATATATATATATATATATATATATATATATATATATATATATATATATATATATAAATACCTGAACTTTCACTGCAAACCGTTTATAATTTTGCCACCCATGTTCTTCCAGGAAGGTCACCCGAAAACATTGGCCTTTTCGCCCGATCACGTAGTCTGCGGTAGCAATGGCATTTTAGCTGAAGAACATGTCATTCATCTTTGAGAGAGAGAGAGAGAGAGAGAGAGAGAGAGAGAGAGAGAGAGAGAGAGAGAGAGAGAGAGAGAGACTTCAAAATGAAGTCTTCTGTGCGAGAAGTCATAATGACAGTATTTCGAAGCTTTCAACACAATAGATAGCTTGCAACAGGAAGCAATCATCGATACAATTACTTACAATTACTTTGTTCTGTTTTTTCCTCATCTGCTTTTATTTTTTCCTAGGTATCATAGACATGTGATTGATTATCCCCTGTGATATATATCCAGCCTTAACTGGGTATTAGATGGGTAAAGGCATTCATTACAGAGACCACTGGGAAGGTGTGAATGGTGGTGATGGCTGTCTTTGAAATGCGGTTTTGTAATTATTCTCTCTCTCTCTCTCTCTCTCTCTCTCTCTCTCTCTCTCTCTCTTTCCGTGTCTCACTCACTCTCCGTTTCTAACGTCACTGCTGTTCGTTGAAAGCTTAATGATTGCCTTATCTTTCTTTGGCCCCTTATTGCAAGTCGAACATACTTATAATTACTAGTTTTGTGTTATTAACTTCCTGCTAAGTTATGGTATTCACTGTAGGACACTGCATTTGGTCATGCCCCAGCGAAATGATATGAACAGTGAAGTGCAAAATAATTCCTCCAAGTTATTGATTTTTGTCATAATGGCATTTAGCACTGCACATCAGAATCTGCATCTCCCAACATACTGTATGTGATGAACATACCTTAGAATCGTCATGATTGTCATTGAGGCTTTTGGATTTCGAAAATGAAAGAGCTACCACCTGGAGAGGAATAAGCTCTATGGCGATGCATTGAAAAAACAATCTTCAAGATATTTTTTCCGCTCCTACTCAGAAATAGAAAATTAGTTTCGAGGTAACTTTTAAATCCTTGTTTTCAAGAGCATCAAACACGGTGGAAGGCCTTTCTTGCCTCTTACATTCCACAGGGCAGGACATAAATTGTTCTGGTGTTGAATTAATTTTCTTCTGAGGTATTTCTTCACCATAACAATGCATATTATTATTGTTATTAATATTATTTATTTACTTTTAACCCAAGTAATTTATTGCTTACCTCAGGACACATTAGCTCACCGTATGTGTGTTTGTGTACATTATCTTTGCATACCTAGTTGTTATACTTTTTTCTGTTAGTATCGGTCCAGCGTTATTTATGATTTTGCTGTACACTGAAGAGATTTTCTGCATACGCCATTTATGAACATGAAGAAGCCTTTTCATACTGACTTCAGAGATGCAGCATCAAAAGAGCTGATGACGTACTGTGAGGACGGTGGTCTGTTAGAGCAGTTAGTTGTGTTGCTGAAATTGATCCCTGATCCCCTGTATCTGCCGAGAGCAACCAGACTCTCTGAACAGCAGCACCAATATGCCCTAAATGCGGCGCGTTGTCGAACTTCTCAGTTCCAGAGGTCCTTTATTCCTCACACCGTTGGACTGTGGAACAGCCTCTCAGAGGATGTCGTGCAGTTTGAACTTCAGTACAGAAGTTTAAGCGAAAATGCAATGCTTTATTACCGTAATACTATTCTTCTTGCATTTTAATGCATTTTTATCTATTTATTAATTTATTTTTTTCTATTTTAATGAGTGGCATCTCTTCTTTCTATATTTCCCTTTACTTCCTCTTACTTGTTCCTAATGAATACCATATTTTTTGGAAGCTTGAATTTCAAGTCAGTGGCCCCCGTGGGCTTGTTCCATATGAATAGGTTTCATCTACTGAATATATTAATCAATGATAATAATGAAGTAGGTCGTAGACATGTTTTAGTGGAGCTCCGTGTCTAATCCCAGAAAACTTACAATCAATCAATCAATGCATATCTGATCAGCTAAATATTGAAGGGATGAGAGGAGGTGATGTAATTACAAGTTTGTGAAAGAAAATGACAGTTGAGGTACGATAGTTAATGTCAGTAAAGCAAATGTGAAACAGGACGTCTTATGAATACTCATACCGCTGTATTTGACATGATGGTGTCCTTTCTTGCGCTTTTACACGTCACATGATGATGGCGGGTAGAGACAAGATGTTAGTTGTCGAAGACAAAACAGGTGACCACACGAGAATTTTTACAGCAATTCCACATGCATGAATGTTGAAAACACACACACACACACACACACACACACACATATATACACACACACACACACACACATATATATATATATATATATATATATATATATATATATATATATATATATATATATATATGTGTATGTATATATATATATGATATCTACACGTTTGTTTGCGTGTGTTTCTAGGTTCAAGGACTAGGAAAAGTGAATGAGTAAGGAAGATGCATCAAAATGTTGGCAGAGATTACAGGGTGAAGGATTGTAATGAGAAAGCGCATGGCATGTCCAGAGAATAAATAGGTAGATTAAATTATGTGAAAAGGGTAGAGAATTCCAAACCCATGCGAACAGAAAGACGAAGTACATTATATCTGATTGAAGCCTGGTATCTATATGATGAGATATGTTTTTAGATTTCTCAAATAGCTTTCTAAGCTGTAGTGTTTTAAAACATGATCTTCATTATTGATGAAGTAGCTAGAAGATGACTGTAGCTGTGATTTTTTCTATATTCCTCGTAACTAATCGAGTCCCTGTCAGAGCCAAAGAATTACTATAAACAATACATTGTGATGCCAGAGTTCTTTAACCAGACTAGAAATGCGTTACTTGGTAACACTAGAGACCAGCAAAATATAATAATGGTAGTAGATGGACGCCGGCCGCCGTCTTTGAGAGACAGAATAGAATGTTTTCCGTGCTTGATCTACTTGGTAATATTAGTGTGTGACTTCGTGCACTGCGCTGCACTGATTAAGTTTTATCTATTAAGATTAACAAAATCCAGAACATTATTAATATCGGATAAGACCAAGAGAGAGAGAGACAACGTACAGAGACAAAAGACTATTTTAATTTTATTTCTCACTCTCTTGGCCTCTTCTCAGAACATGTTCAGCAATGTGTCGTAAGAAGCATTAGAATGGTCTGTTTGTTATTTATTTATACATCTATTTATTTCTTTACTAATTTTTTTATACTGGGTCTCCCAGAAAAGATATCTAGGATCTGAGATAGTTATGGCCGTTCCAGTTACGATACAGTTAATGTGTAAAGCTGACATTACATAGAAAATATTTTTTGATGTTTTGCAATTATTGCTCTGCATTATTACTTGAAGAGACATTATCATCTTTTATGATTGTTTCCAGATTGCTGAAATATGTCATTGCTCCTTAACCTAATCGATTTCGTTGTTAATGCGGAAATGTTTATGGAAGTTTGAGTGTGACAACAGATACTCGTATGCCTAGAAGGCGGCGGCCCTTTGACAAAGGCTAATAGTTTTATAGTGAACTCCATCTACACACACACACGCACAAACACACACACACACACACATATATATATATATATATATATATATATATATATATATATATATATATATATAATCATGAAGCTACAAATGTCGCTTAATATCAAATTCACGCTACCTCGGGAATATCTCCGTAGGAGAATTGTCGCCGAAGGGGAATTTATATAAGTGATAAATGAATTGGTATCGTCGGGACACGAACCCTTGACACGAAACCTATTCAGCGACTCCAGTAGACGCTACCCACTGCGCTATTAAGCGACATTTGTAGCTTCATGATTGTATATAAATCACGGTGTGATAAAAATTTCATATATATATATATATATATATATATATATATATATATATATATATATATATATATATATATATATACATATATACACACACACACACACGTATACGTGCAATATCTCTATCTGTCTATCTGTTTATTATCTATCCATGTAATATATATAAATATATATATATATATATATATATATATATATATATATATATATATATATATATATATATATATATATATATATATATATATACATATTAGAAGGACCTCATTCAAACTGGATGGTATCTAATGGAGTATTTATTCAGAAAAAGTTACAGGCTTTCTTGATAATGTGGACTGTTTGTCCAAGAAAGCTTGAAACTTTTTCTGAATAAATACTCCATTAGATACCATCCAGTTTGAATGCGGTCCTTTTAGTAATTCTACTAATGCACAGAACAATCGTGTATGTGATAAAGTTAATGTATATATATATATATATATATATATATATATATATATATATATACACACACACACATATATATATATATATATATATATATATATATACATATATATATATATATATATATATATATATATATATATATATATATATATATATATTATGCTTAACATAACTATTCATATTACTAGTCACAAATATCGATTGTGGAATTATGATATTCAAAGTACCCACAAGAAATCCATTGTAAATACATGGGTATCCAAAACACTTGCAAAAGATTTATGCGGTGTCATTGTTATAGTCAGCTTCGTAATATTTATTATTTTGACTTGGTTTAATGAGACTGCTATTTAGGCTTTACCGAAAGATCGTTTCTCAGATGAGAGATGAAACGAATCACAGTAAAGCTTAAGAAGTTGGACAGCACAAGAAAGACAGAGGTAACGGATGTGGTTATGATGCCGAAATGTATTTTTATTTGTTTGTTTGTTTGTTAAGAAAGCTAAAATTTTGTTTTGGTTTGTTAAGAAAGCAAAGATTTTAAATTTCGGTATCACTTTTTCTTTACACTAACATTTTGTTTTGCTTTGTTAAGAAAGCAAAGATTTTAAATTCCGGTATCATTTTTCCTTTAGAGATTGAAGTATATCAGTGTGTTCCATCTAGAGATCATGAATTCTGATGGTTGAAAGAAGGGTAATGATTTTAAGTAAAGAAAAATTATGCATCCTATGTCGGCTTTTTCTTGATTTAAAAAAAAAAAGAACGAAACAAACAAGGTAAATTCTTATCTTTGTAAGATGCTTAGTGTTGGACTTGATAAATTCGAGGCAATACTGGTAGACTCTCTCTCTCTCATTTCTGTGAGTTGGCAAATATTAAAGTTTGACTTTGTTTGCGTATGCATTTATATAATCTGCTGGTTTCGCCATATATGTCATATAATTTTTAAAATTACTCTTTTTGTCATATATGTGATTACATGTTCAATTACTGCACTCTATAACAGTTAGGCATATGGTTCGGTATCCGCCATATAAAAAGCCACTGTCTTCATATTTTGATTGAGAAATACCTAAATTTTTGCATCTGAACGTTTATTTTTCCATTTGCCTAGAAATGTTTATCTCTGGACATTAGCCGCTGCAACACCTTGCAATGCAATACTGTGCGTTTTATTTGCGTATGTTATTCGACAATTAGAAATGGTTTTTAGAAAAGCTTCATCATGTTCATGGTAAGCGTGTTTTTATCTCCTCATTTTGATAAACAAGTGCTTAGAAATTGGATATCTGAGGCTCAGAATTTTTATTCCACAGCATAATTCGGTTCCATGATTCAAGTAAAAAAAAAAAAAAGGCAAAAGCCTACATAAAAACTTTTCTACATACTAAGCAAGAGCTTACCTCAGGCGAATTTGACCTTTGTATGCAGTGGCACCAAGAGCGAATGTTGTAAAATGGTTTCCTTGTTTGTTTAATGTTATATGCTACGCCGTAAGTAACCTAATGCATTTAAGGAAAGGGTGGGAGGCGGGGGGGAGGGGCGGCTGAGGAATAGGGAGACTGTCCTCCCACCTCCCCACCCCCACCCACATCCCTCTCACTTTTTTGTCCGCGGATGGCTTAAAATTTACACCATTTTGGAAAAAGTCGTTCATGTGCTGCCTTATTTGCGAAATGTGTATTATCATGAAAAAAAAAAAAAAAAAAAAATTGGGGGATTTTCGTATTGTCTTATTTTGCGAAAAGTGTGGTAATATGTTGATTAATCTCGCCACTAATTTTTTTTTTTTTTACAGAGATTTTTTCCCCCCAGAAAAATTGTTGCTCTTTCTGATCCGCGCAGAGTCATCTTGCCGGAGCGACGCATTAATACAGCCAGGTTTTGGTGATGAATTTATTCGCATTCTTTTCTCTCTTTAATGGGCTCTCTTGGGCAGGGTTGTTTTTGAATCCTGCATTCGGTTCTGTCTGCATTTTATCATCATTCTTGATGGGCATGTGTGAACAACAACAAACAACAACAACAACAACAACAACAATAATACAATAATAATAATAATAATAATAATAATAATAATAATAATAATAATAATAATTATTATTATTATATATTATTATTATTATTATTATTATTATTATTATTATTATATTATTATTATTATTATTATTAATATTTCCCAACTTCAAAGTTAACTCTTAACAAACTGAAAGGTACATTATATTCATTTATGGACGCTTCAGGCTTTAATATATATAAAAAATAACTGTAACCGTGGATTTGCAGTATCATAATCATGTAATTTTTACCTTAAACGTCTTGCTACAATATAAAATTACTGCCAGTATTGTGACCTTTTGTAGCGCAGCTAAAACTCTTATTTTTAACCTGTACCGTCATCGCTACACGCGATTTAGCACTTGCATGATGCCGTTATATTTATAAATGTCATGAAAAAATGGAGACGAAAAGTAATAACGAATAATCTAGAGCTTTGTTCCAACATTATTTTCTCTTTGGCAGTGGAGTCATCAAGACATGCAATTTCTCAAGTTAAGGTGCCGATGCAACATCCATTTATTAGTTGTAGCTCTGTAGCTACAGTATATAATTGCCTGTACGTTTTCAAAAAATAAGGGCAAGGGTGGTAATATTGCCTACACCTGATTACTTTATTGTTTAAGGGTAAGCACATTGCAACTTAGATACACTGCATTTTCTCACTGTTGCACCTTAAGGAATATTCAGCCATTGTCTAAACGTATTTTCTTATGTTAATTGTTTTATTCTGTTTTAGCACGCGTATCGTCTGCTAATTAGAAAAAATATTAGTGCCAACTGTCTGTATCACATTTGGTTATTATAAATTCAATAAAGCAAATAACAAAACTTATTGCGAACGAGACGCGAGTTCATATGGTGATATGTTGGACCCGAGTCTGAATCCTTTCTTCAGTAATCGGAATAACTAGTTTCCGAAGACTAGGTTGTTGGCTTGGGGAACAAGTAAAAAATGCGCCGTATTCTGACCAGTGGTGGCCTCAGCCACGGCCCATAAAACTCTTAGCAGCTCCCCATGAAACTCAGCCACGGTCCGGTGGTGGCCTATGTTGTTGGTACCTATAGCGCTGCCAGAAGTACGATTATGGCTAACTTTAACCTTAAATACATTAAAAACTACAGAGGCTAGAGGGTTGCAATTTGTTATTTTTGATGACTGGAGGGTGGATGATGAACATACCAATTTGCAGCCCCCTAGCCTCCGTAGTTTTTAAGATCTGAGGGCGGACGGACAGACAAAGCTGGCACAATGGTTTTCTTTGCAGAAAACTAAAAATCGGCATTATTCGAAATTATGGGTATCCCAAGAGAATACTTTAGATTACCATACTGATTTTCTTTTAGCCTTTATGAGATAAAATTTTTTCATCGTTTTATAAAATCTATAACATTGTAAATTTTTTTTTTTTTTTTTAACTTTATCCCACTGTTAATAGTAATAACTACCAATCAAACAGGGGTTAACGCACCTTAGCTCTGTCGAATCTTCATAAATGCTTTGCTGTCCATTCAAGGTTTTCTCATTTTACCACACATTCCTTTCTTGTAGTCACAATATTGTACTGTAAACCTTACAGTGTTTTCATAGACTGTTTATATAATCATGACGTTTTTCTTAACATCTTACAGTAACAGCTGTGTCTGTATCAAACACAGAGATTTAAGTTCAATGTTTGTTGTATTTTTTAAAGCGTTTTGTACATTTTTTGAGCACATGGGGAGAGAGAGAGAGTTTCTGTTTCGGAGGAAGGTACCTTTAGGACCAGTTACGTCATACTACATATGTGACCTAGATTTGCGCAGGATATCGAATATAGTCTAGGGTACGTGTTTTCCTCTTGTTATTTAATTAATATTAATATTTTTTTGTTTCTGTATAGGGTTGGTAGTAGGGGGGTAGGGTGTGGGCAAAGCAATCTTATGTCCTAATTTAGCTTTCTTATGTCCCAATTTAGCTTTCTTATGTCCCAGTTTAGATTTCTTATGTCCCAATTTAGCTTTCGTTTGTCCCAATTTGCTTTCTTATGTCCTAATTTAGCTTTCTTATGTCCCAATTTAGCTTTCGTTTGTTCCAATTTAGTTTTCTTATGTCCAAATTTAGCTTTCTTATGTCCCAATTTAGCTTTTATGTCCCAATTTAGCTTATTTGTTAAGAATGCAGTGCTGTTTACCTACTCTGACCAACTTGAAGTGTCATGGAGTGAAATCATCAGTTCCCGGATGCATTTCCAGGCAAATTTTCAGCAGACGATTATATCAAGCCCGTTTTTCTCCATTTTTAATTCCATTTTAAAGTTTAAAGAATGTACTCAGGTCACGATTCTTTTCATTGTATTCCGTTTCATTATGCTGGAATTTACAATTTATTAAAAGTGATGTGGAAACCTTTTTAAGAATTTGATGTCTTTAGAAAGCATCGTGTCTTTAACTTATATTCTTTGTGACTATTTACATTCCTGTTTGGAAAACAGTATTTGCCATGCGATCAGCACGCTCGTTTTTCATTCCTGTCTCTCAGTGTAGCAATGATAACATTACAGCAAATGCAGCATAGTAACAGTTATTTTTATATACATATTTATTTATTTTGTATCACGGGAAGTCAGATTCTTTCGCTGATAACGACATTTGTTTTACCAGTGATGTTATTCTGTTAAGCGACAGGATAATCGAGGCAAAAAAAATTTTACAAAGCTATTGCTATTATAGTAGTAATTTTATTGCATTAGCTACATAGCAAAATATACATTATTTCTAATTAGGTTTAAATGTATTTGTCTTGTGTATATCATTCATATTCGTAAAATACTCTGAGTTGGAAAAAATAGACAGTGCTATTCTTTTACCTATCAAATATTCAGCGAATAACGGATAATTTCCATAAACGGGATTCTTTATTTGTTTTACATTTTCCTCATATATTTAGACGCCGTTTCAAGACGCGATGAAGTGCAGTTTTAGGATACGCCTATAATACGTGTTATTGAAAGTAGGCAACGATAACTGATAGCGAAGGCTTGAGGTACTTGAGATACTTAAAAAAAAAGAAAAATAGTCTGTATGTTTTCTGATTCTGTAAATTTATTTTTTTCAGTGATGAGAACACCAAAATTGTAGTGTAAATTGACGATTAAAATTTTCAGTTTGGTCAAAAACGAAAATTAAATTTGTCATGTAAACGAAATAGTAGTTAAAAAAATAAAGAATAGAAACCGAAATAAAAAGCAAATGCAAGGCTGTACAGAGAGAGAGAGAGAGAGAGAGAGAGAGAGAGAGTGCAAATCTCTCTCTTGCAGTGCTCGTCTTGTGTATATTTCTGATCAATCAAGACTTAATCGAATTGCAGCCGCTTCTCCTCGACACCTGCGTACCCCAAACCAGTCTATGTTCAAGAGTTCTTCGCCGGGTTTTCATTCCTTTGCGATCTGCAATCTCCCTATCACACCCACCCCCTACCCCCCACAATTCCTATTTCCCCTCCCCACCATCCTCAAAACATACCCCTCCCCCCTGTATGGTCCTAAGGTGCCCCCTTTCTCGCCTTCGTTTGCGTACTCCACTACCCAGACTTTCAAACCTCCCCTCCTCCTCCCCTCCCCTCCCCACTACCCAGCCTTTCCAAGCTTCTTTCCAGATAGGACTTCGCTCTAATGTAAATATGAAATACATGATGGAAAAGGCAGCAGCCCATCGTTAGACACTGTTGTTTTAATGAAGAAATCCCGTCGGGGTAAACGATACTATATGGATTTCCATATGCACCTCCGATTATTCGTGGTGATTCTTAAAAAAAAGAAAAACTTTTTTATTTGACCTGAGACGCACGTGATTTAATACTGTAATTGTTCTGAATTTGTCTATGTAATTGTTCAGTCTCGGCGTACATTTTATCTGAAAAGAAGACAAATTCAATCTTATTTTTGTTTTAGCATCTTTTTGTCAACCATTGTGCTCGTATTTCTGTTATTAGTCTTTGTGTATATCCTACAATTTTTTTCCAAAAGTTTTTTTTTTTTATATTTTACAAGCTCACGAAGAGCTTCGTCCTCCTAACGTTTCCAGATCATCTTCAAATTAAAAGCCATATTGTGTAATTACTAAAATTCTCTTCAAAATGTGCCCCGCGGTTTTGTAATTAAAGAGTAATCAAATAAGCTTTTCGCCCAGACTGCTTGTTTACCAACAGCAAGCATTATGATGAAAATGACACCAATATCTGTGGCGAACTTCGACTGTAATTTCAATACTTCTTAATACCAAGAATATTGGCCATCATTTAAAAATATCTTGTTAGGATGAAACAAGATGTTGATTAAAGAAAAAGCTTTAGAGTTTTTTTCCCGCTGTTTCTCTATATATCTTTCTTCATGTCTAATCGTCAACGACACTATTTTCTTTCGGTGAATGCCTTTCATAGTATACATTGCCTCTCTACCCCCTCCCTCCCTTTCCCCCTCCCCTCACCCCTTCCTCATGACTTTTCCGGGATTGCATCAGACGCTGATATTTTTTAAATGTCCCTACTTTAGAAACAGCGCCATAATTGTAAATCGAATCCATTGTAGTAAGGTACCCCAGTTGTACTGATGTGTTTACGGCAGTAAATAATTGTGATGTTAAGTTTTTTCTTTGAATATGATGAACTTTCTTGACTATCTAGTTATTACCAATCTAACTATCCTCTCATCTGATGGTTTTTATTAGTCATCATACACTACCCTTTATCTCACGTAGTTTTATTCATTCTTGAGCTAATAAATTATCTATACAGTACCCGAATTCTTCCTCCTTTAGCGTCTTTCATCTGCTGTAACAGTATTGATAAGTGTGACAGTTATAATTGTAATGGTTTTTCAGATTCTTGTTATTTTTTATTATTTAACTTCCATCCTTTCTAAAGCCAAACTAAGCCCAGTTTTTCCTTCGAGAAAACAATCGTGGTCAAGGGAAAATATGTTGTATAAAATACGAGTGTCAATTTCAACTGAGGGATTGCATTGGAAGAGGAAATCTTCATTGTCAGTAGGAATTTCCTGACTGTTTTTAAATATTGTAAAACCGACATTTCTTCTTTTTCCCTCAGATGGGTCTAGTAGTTGGCAGGTTTGTCACCCAGCGAGTAGATTAGTGTTTGATACATTATAACGAGGCGGCGAGTAAGATGCCGGTTCATGGTATCCTAATTTATAGAAGTAAAATCTGACAGGTCAGGAACTCTAGCCAGCGGACAAGTAGCGTTTGGCATTAGGGAAAACGGAGGGACGTCAGTATACAGTCAGATGTGTTTTCTCA
>NC_089759.1:13326656-13349156 GCF_040412425.1 Macrobrachium rosenbergii
TCTGTGTGTTGCACTTGATTTCAAGTCCAGGTCTACATGTTTTCCTTGAGTGCTTTACCATTGCGCTGTGTGTTGTACTTGATTTCAAGTCCAGGTCTACATGTTTTCCTGGAGTGCTTTACCATTGCTCTGTGTGTTGTACTTGATTTCAAGTCCAGGTCTACATGTTTTTCTTGAGTGCTTTATCATTCTTCTGTGTGTAGTACTTGATTTTAAGTCCAGGTCCACATGTTTCCCTTGAGTGCTTTATCACTGTTCTGTGTGCTGTACTTGATTTCAAGTCCAGGTCTACATGTTTTCCTTGAGTGCTTTGCCATTGTTCTGTGTGTTGCACTTGATTTCAAGTCCAGGTCTACAAGTTTTCCTTAAGTGCTTTATCGTTGTTCTGTGTGTTGTACTTGATTCTAAGTCTAGGTCTACATATTTTTCTTGAGTGCTTTACCTTTGTTCTGTGTGTTGTACCTGATTTTAAGTCCAGGTCTACATGTTACATGTTTTCCTTAAGTGCTTTATCACTGTTTTGTGTGTTGTACTTGATTTTAAGTCCAGGTCTACATGTTTTCCTTGAGTGCTTTATCATTGTTCTGTGTGTTGTACTCGATTGTTGTATAGTGCTCGCTAATAAATTTAATCTTTCTTATATATGGTTTCTGTCTTCTTCTCCTATAATTTATTATAAACTATACTTATTTAAATTTACGTAATGCATGCGTGCATATATACTTGAACAAGAGGAATGGGGTCGTAGAAGCGTGTAGTTTCGTGTCTGTATTCATCCCGACATCAAGACGTGATGTGGGGGCCTGTTAGCTTTTAAGATTCGTTCACTATTTACCTTGGGTATTAGGAAATTTATCTCGCTAACAAGATCGAGAACAACAAATAATTCTCCATTTCCTTCTCTCTCTCTCTCTCTCTCTCTCTCTCTCTCTCTCTCTCTCTCTCTCTCTCTCTCTCTCTCTTCACGGAAAGTCAAGAGGCTTTTAAGGGGGAGGGATGATGGGGGTGGGGAGGGTGTTGGAGGGAGTGGGTGTATTGGTCTCAGCTATTGATCGATCTCATCACTAAACACGACTTATTGCTCTCTATTTCTCTCTTTCTTTTAGTCACTCTTTTTCTCTCATCTCTCTTTCTTGCCATCTTTCTCTTGTCAGCATGATCCGATTTGTCATTATGGATTTTTATGCAAGTTTATAGCTTTCCTTGACGGAGGGGGAAGGGAGGGGGAGGAGAGGAAGTGGGTGGTCGCCTGTCCCCAATCCTCTTAGTATCGGCCCCTTCCCCCTCCATTCTTCTTTCACACATTTTCTCAAAACTTCAAAATTGTATCTTATTTATTTTCTGCAGAATTTCATCCACTAAACCTTTTCTTATTATCATTGGCTTCTGTCTGACGTCGTTGGTGATGTTATGAAGATGTTACGGGTTTTCTTTCGAACAGGCCCTTTGCATAATTTTTTTTTTTTTTACATTAAGTACACTCTTTTAATCCTGCTTATCTCAGAATTCCCCAGTTACTCTTTAAATCATCTCAAGAAGTTCGCAGAAACTCTTTCACTCTTTTAAAAAATACGTAGAACTTCACTGAACTTTTCTACTGCCTCAGAATTCCACACCAAACTCTTTCTGCTCTTCTCAGAATTCTGCAGGAACTTTTACACTCGTCGTGGAATTCCACAGAAACCGTTTTACACTTCTCAGAATTCCTAGGAAACTTTTTCACTCTTCTGAGAATTCCTAGGAAACTTTTTCACTCTTTTGAGAATTCCTAGGAACCTTTTTCACTCTTCTGAGAATTCCGTACAAAGTTTTTCACTTCTGAGAATTCCTAGGAAACTCCCACTCAGTCTCGATTTAACCTTTTTGGGAAAGTTTTTCTCTTTTTTTTATTTAGTGGATCAGAACGGTGTCACAGACTGAAGCGGAAAAATCTTGTGGTTCGGCGATGTCTGTACTTGAAGCTTACTGATAGGCTATCTAGATTTTGAGATTTTCACCTTTGTTTAGTTTCAGAAAAGCTATAACCTAATTGTTTAGTCGGTGAAAGTGTATTTTTATTTGTAATCGCCATCTTTGTACTGGTGATTTTCCAGGTTTGCTGGAAACTTACCTCTTGTTCGTAAAATACTGCTTGACAGAGTTGAATAAAAACCTATCTCATAGCAGTATTTATGATTATTGCCTATAACTGGAACTGCATACCTATAAAATATTTATCACCCGCCTCTTTCTGTAAATAATTTTCGGGTGTTAATTTGAGCGCTCTTGGTGTGTGTATTATTTTTCCATCAGTCAGGGAACCCCTGTATGACTTTTGTCTTCCAGTGATAGTGAGCTCCAGAGCCTATCTCGTACTTCTTATATACAGTGTATATATATATATATATATATATATATATATATATATATATATATATATATATATATATATATATATATACATATACATATGTATATATATATATATACATGTATGTATGTATTTATGTGTGTATGCATGTAGGTATCTCTCAGTGTCTTTTGCTTTATTCTCTAAGGTGATCGCAAACAAGCTTGCTTAAGATCACGTTAGTGTATTGACGATTTCTATTTAATACTACGTTTTACCTCTTTTTATGTCCATTTGTGTGAGGTCATGGATCTATTTGTGTATATTAAGAATTTGTCATTGCAACTTATAATCACAAGTTATTTTCGTTGAGTGTCGATGGCCATGGTAGTTCTGACGTCGTTGTGTAAGATCACATTTGTATTCTTGACGCCATTTTTCTTATTCCTGCTTCGCCAGTAAAAAAACAGTATTTAAATTGTATAAAATCAACCAGATGTTTCCTTCGTCCATGAAGCTGGTTTAGGTTATCGCGTTTGAAGGCAGTACGCGTGCAAAAAATGTAAATAACTGTGCACGGACATGCATGCACCATTTCGTGTTAGAAGTATCGGTAACTACTTTACAGATTGTTTGTATGTGTGTGTGTATGTGTGTGTGTGTATGTATTTCTGGTCGCATCTATGTTTTGGTCATTGAACTTCATATGAAAGGTCTCCCAAGGGTTTGTAAACTTTTTGGAAATTGTTGTTTACCGAGTTTGCCTTCTAAGTAAATTTGGCCTTAGGAACTTCAGTTGGCGCACTTGAATGAATTTGCCTAGTTTTGCGTTGGCCATAGCTGTTGTTTTAATTGTGTACTAGCAGATGCTCGCTATCGCTCACAGTCCCTAGTATCTTGTTGAAGTTCTGACGTAATTAATATTGAAGTTGTATGACAGGGGAGGGGGAAGGGGTGGGGGGAGGAGGGACAAACACACAGAAATGCAGACACACAAGAGCAGCCAAGGAAATTAATATAATAGATGGGATGTGCGCCAAGTTGATAAGAGTTTCGTAGGCTGAAACAAGGTTAGAGTAATTTCCCTTGGAATAAATATGGTTTATTGAGAACCAGGATAAAAGAAATACCATTTGCAAAGTTACTTCTCGGAAGAAATGAGCAAATAGGATGCCAATTGCTCCCCCACTGTCGCTTACACGCGGAGAGAGAGAGAGAGAGAGAGAGAGAGAGAGAGAGAGAGAGAGAGAGAGAGAGATTACGAATGGTGTTTTGTTTTTACAGAAGCGAGGGATAATCAGTCTTCTGTAGTCAATATTTATTCAGTATAAACTTTTGCAGCATTGTCATGTTTTATATCAATTTCCTTTAATTATTTGTAGTTGCCAGCTCTTCTTTACTATGTGCTATATTAAATTTTCTTTCTCGAGTTTGTGAAGTAACATCACTTCTTGAACGTCATTCGTCTGTGGAAGTTGAAAGCCATAGATCATTTGTATATACATTTAAATATACTGTATATATATATATATATATATATATATATATATATATATATATATATATATATCACATACATACACACATACATACATACATACATATATATATATATATATATATATATATATATATATATATATATATATATATATATATTGTTACATATTTGGGTTGGGTCTGGCTAGATGAAATGAATATTGACCTAGAAAATTGCCTTATGGGCCACACACCCAGAGCCAAATATGCAAGCAAAGGTAGCAGAAGAGTTGACTTACCTTCTAGTACATTCAAGAAAGGGATAGGTTGCCATGAAAGCCGTGGTTTCACTAAATTACTGTATTTCACACATTTCAAGCAGGAGAAATAAATCATGACTGGTATGCAACCCAGCCAGGCAAGTGCAACAATAATCTTACAACAACATTTTAGTTACATGGCTTTCAGATTGAAATAGAAATTTTACACAATGACAGCGCAAAATGGGCTCCCGTGGCTTGTGAATATACAGAGTCCAAATCAGACACACAGTTGCAGAAGCAGAGTTTTGCTGGTAGCGAGGTTTGATTACTTGTCTTCTAAGGCAACTCCTCAGAGGAGGTCGGTGGCAGAAACATGAGGGAACGAGATAATGCGTATCTGGAAGTGGGTTTCAAAGATAAGGATTCGTGTATAAAAGATTCTCGTACTTGCAATAATCTATCACAATGGAAGGCTGATTTACTCAATGTCACTGAGCAAATGGTTATTTCATCAATAAATTTAATTCATATGGGGAACACACATACTAGTATTCAGCAAGGGATTTTACCTTTGGGAGATGAAATCTTGAAAAGAAAACAAGAGATTTAGTGAAAGAAACAGAAACTGGCGCCTAAATGTTCATTTCAGGTTTACCGGGCAGTCCAAATTGCAATTTGCACAATTGCAAGACAGCTAGTTGCTCCAGTAGGTCCTCGAATGCTGGGACTGCTTGTAGTTCAGGTTGCTTGTGACCCCCAAATACAGTGTGGTAGTGTGCCAAGACAAAGAGATACTGTCGAGAGTCAGACGTAGCAAGGCCAGGTCTGACCGCTATGGGGACTGAGTCGGTACTGGCTTCCATCGGCCGGTTGTTGATGTTGTTCAGCCTATGAGCCCTCAAGCTACGGAAGTGACAAAGGCTTAAGGATGGTGCACCGACATTCCTGAAAAGACAGTGAAGACCAGCAGAAAGGAGTGCACAGAGGTATAGATCTTGGGACAAGGATATAAAGCGACTACCAGTATGCCTACCCTCCATATAACTAATCTAGTCCGTCTGCCTGCCTTGACCCTCCTGTCAAAACTGCGACCGAACTACCACTTTGCTTTCCATATCACCGGATCTGGGGCACTAGCCCCCAATGGATTGCAATCTGATCCCTATGTTAAGAAAACCGAGAGACGAGAGCAGTGTATATTTGTGACAATATACAGTATATATTCATACACATACATAAACACATAAACATAGATACACCCACACACACACACACACACACACACACACACACACACATATATATATATATATATATATATATATATATATATATATATATATATAAATTTCTGACTCACATCAAGATCAAACCCAGGTCTTTCAAGTGAAAGACAAGATTGCTGCCAATTAAGCCACACAAGTCATAAAAGAAGCTGGAACCCGGGTGCAACTGTACCTAGGGCTTTACCTGGGCAGGCTAACTGTCTCGCATACCAGCGTGTTTTCCCCAACTTCCCGACTCAGCAGTGACCCAACTGACAGCTTGTCATTCGAATTATCCTTTCTGAGTGAATATGATAGAAATAATCAACACACAATCACGTGTGGAACAGAAATAAATTTGACTCACATCAAGATCGAACCAAGGTCTTCCATTTGAAAGACAAGACCGCTGCCAACCAAGCCACACAAGTCATAAAAGCTGTTGGAAGCACAATTTCGAGGCATAGTGTTCTTGAAAATATGTTGGAAATAACACGAAAGCGATTGGTACTTCTTTCTTTCATTTTTTCCTGTGGCATGAGCTGATATATACTGTATATGATATTGATATATATATATATATATATATATATATATATATATATATATATATATATATATATATATATATATATATATGTATAAAATATTACAAATATTATATATATATATATATATATATATGTATGTATGTATATCTCTTTAAATATATATATTTATGAAATGTGTGTGTGTGTTATATTGCGTGTATGAATATTAATGTAGAATTTGGATTAGCGTCTGTTAATTCAAATCAGCTCTCATGGGACAGTAACCTACTTCAAAACCTGACTAAGGGACTGTTGGCAAGGGGAGCACAGTTGGAGAGGTGGTTGGGGGAATCTCGCAGTCTTAGTCGTTGTATTGAATGTAGTGAAGGTTTGGCTTTCACTTTCTAAAGCTCTAACACACACACACACACGCGCGCACGCACGCACGCACGACACACACACACACACACACACATATGTATATATATATATATATATATATATATATATACAAATATATATATATATATAATATATATATATATATATATATATATATATATATATATATATATATATATATATATATATATATATATATATATATATATATATATATATATATATATATATATATATATATATATCTCGCATTTGTAAGTATAGTGTGTGTATACGTTTATGTCCAACCAATTATGTCGTGTATGAGCAGATGTAAAGCTTTATAATGCAAACTTTCATTTACCGTAAATACTAAAATCCTCACGTTGTTAGTGTTACGTAATTTGTTGTTTGCATTTACACGTATGTTTATTCGAATTTATGTATTAACTCCTGAACAATCCTCTCTTGAAACCCAATAGACAGAAGAAGAAGAAGAAGAAGAAGAAGAAGAAGAAGAAGAGGAAGAGAAAAAAAAGAAGAGAAACTTGGACGAGAAGTTGGTTGCGAGTTTTTCCACTTCTAATGAACGCTGGACTGTTACATGGGCTTAAAAGAAGAGCCGGTGAGGTGAGTTCGATACGAGCTGCCTGCAGTGTTAATTTCTGCTAGACAGATCGTCAGACCAAGAACTCCGTGAAATAATTTTGCTGTAACCGTAAGCTCTATTTCACTGGTAATGGGCCATGTATTTCTGTTTATTTGAATATTCTCAGTTGCCCCTCGCCACTCATAGCTCGTGTGCCAGGGCCAGTTTTGCATCCTCGTTTTTGGTTGTTTCGCCTTTCGTCGCTGCGCTTTTGTTTGTGTCCTCATGGAGTAAATGTTTAGTGCGTTTTCGGTTTTTTATTTAGTTGATTCCCATTACCAAATATGTTGCTCGATTGGCTTAGTCTGTTTTTTTTTCACATAAAATATCTTTTGCTTTATACTTGATTCTTTTGTCATGAAATAAGTCGAAGCAGAAATATTCTGCCTTTTATTATTCATAGTCGAAATAGCAATATTCTGCTTTCTGTTTTACTTACCAAAACGAAAATTTAATCTTTCTCTTTGCTTTAGTGTGTTGAACAAGTTTATTCCTTAATACTGGAACTGTGTGGTGTCCATACTGAATAGGTAGCCTGATGGGCTCATTCCATATTTTTTTCGCACAAATTTTTTCATGCTTTATCCTTACCTCCTGAGATGAACCAGATTTTAAATATTGTACCTTTTACTTAACAGAACGAAATTTTTTTTTTTTTTTTTTTTTTTTTTTGCCAGTGTATTTAGTTACTTTATTCTTTAACATTGGAACTGGGCAACAAGATGAAGGCTATTACTCCATAAGTTTCTTATTTACCTTAGAGATTCTGTCTTTTTTTTTTTTTTTTTTTTTAGTAATACGTTTTGGAATATTACTGAAACTTCGTGTTCGAAATGAGGAGTGGAAATTTTGCTCAAACAACTATCTATAGGTTCAAAACTTTATGAATGGACCTTGAGAAATGAGAAAATCCAGTGAAAACTATCTGAAAATTTTCAAATCAAGAAGGAAATTTTAAGGCAATGTGTACATATTGCTGTAGACGATAACAGGTATCGTACTTTGGTCGAGAAACATGCACTTAAATCTGTTCAAGAATCTCACTCTTGAATTAATGTATGTGCGACTGTCAATCAGTAAACCTTTCTGCAGTGCCATAGATCATATCTTTTGCAGTTATTGGGAAAGAGGAAACCAACCTCTAATGTAGTTTTGGAATACCACCGACATCCAAATCAGGTAACAGTATTCCAGCAGTGGTAGAAAAAATCTTAAGCTTAGAGCCCACTGTAAGTATTGTCACCTCTGTAGACACAAAAACCTTAAGAACGATCCTGACTGTCCAGTTGAAAACATATGCTTTGTAAATACCGAGGAAAAGAATTTGGAGTCAAAATCTACCCCTTAAAACCATAAAGTATTGTTAGCAAAGTAGCTGAACTAAAGATCGGCTAATCATTAAATGTCAGAGGTGGCTGAAGATAAGTGAAAGTAGGACAGAGCCAATTTTGCATCAGTGACCTAAGATCTTATGGTTGGTAAGCCACTTTCTGTTCGTCGTTCATAAAACGGTGCGATTAGGCTAAAAATGGACAATTTCATTATTGTCCACAGAAGATGATGCTTAGTTATATGTTTGCTTTTTCCGGTTTTCTGATTATTACTATTATTATATATTATATTTTCTTCCATCCGTTTCCAGAGTCTTTTCATAACGCTTTTAGCAAAATTTCGATAGTTCAGTTGGAAGCAATTGTTCTCACACAAAATTCCCATCTACGTGGATCGTGAAACGAAAGTTGGCCATTTGTCTGAATGTTGGTCATTTATCATGAACGAAACTAGATAGCATGTTGGATGGCATTTCAGATTTTCATATAATCTAAATGAATATTAATTTCAGCCATCTTTATAACAAATAAATAACTTTAAATTGCTTTCAGTATTTGCTAAAGAATCTCTTGCGATGGTCACAGGGGCCAATGAACTCCCAGACATTGGCATAATATTCGGTGGAGCTAGATCCAGTTTACGAGTATTACTAAAGACATGGGTTGACTGATTGTCAGAAGACTTGATTCCAGAGTAGACTTGTCATGCTGATTACCCAGTAATGCAAGAGACGAGCCATTGCTGTACTTAGTTTATTGTTATTGATTTGGATTTAGAGTAAACAACTGCTTCCTGCTGTCTGTAAAAGAAATGGCAAATAATGGAGATTGACATATTATTTTGATAAACGTGCTAGTCATTATATTCGTGAAACGAAACATCGTGGCCTACTACTGTGTATAAATTGCTTCGGCCAAAGCATGCTTTTTATGTTTGCCTTTTAGTTTTCTGAAAAGAAAACTATTGTGCCGGCTTTGTCCGTCCGTCCGCACTTTTTCTGTCCGCCTTCAGATCTCAAAAACTACTGAGGCTAGAGGGCTGCAAATTGGTATGTTCATCATCCACCCTCCAATCATCAAACATTCAGATTGCAGCCCTCAAGCCTCAGTATTTTTTATTTTATGTAAGGTTAAAGTTAGCCATAATCGTGTGTCTGGCAACGCAACAACACAGGCCGCCACGACGGGCTGAGAGTTTCATGGGCCGCGGCTCATACAGCATTATACCGAGACCACCGAAAGATAGATCTATTTTAGGTGGCCTTGACTATACGCTGTACAGAAAGCTCGATTGCGCCGAAGAAACTTCGGCGCATTTTTTACTTGTTTTAGTCAAGTTTACAATATACGTAACATGATGATAAGGTTGAGTTATAAAACTTTATTAATTTAAGAAAAAAATTTAGTCATGATCCACGAAGTCTTGTCAGGTTATATTGATGAATGTTCATTGTTTGAATGTTAAAATCTAGCTGGTTTAATATCTCGTGTGCTTTTTGAAGTATCACAAAGACCTTTTATTTAAATATGCTTTCTTGAAACGTGACACTTGATTTAGTCTGTTTCCCTGAGTGAAACCTGCTTCTGCACTTCAGCGTAACTTACTAACATGCGGTGGTGCTTTTCGTTCCGAGATACAAATTTATTAAAGCCTGAATTTTTGAAAAGTGGTCTCGAAAACATAATTTTAATTAAAGTTCATACGATTCACTTTTATTAGCATTTCAAGGGTTCTTTATATCTTGGTCAAACCTTCAACTGCCAAGTGCAATCAAATGAAATTCAATTAGAAAAGTATTTTTCACCCTTTTATAATGGCAGCCATTAAAATGCCGTGTAAGGACCAAATTTACATTCGTTTGCACAAATAAACGGCCTTATTGCTTTATATCCATCCTAAGCGTGAAGCTTAGTTACCATAAATTATCACTGATACAAATAAATTACCCGGCTACATAAATTTGAAGTAATTAAAACCAGTAGCGAGGAGGAGGAGGAGGAGGAAGAGGAGGAGGAGGAGGAGGAGGAGGAGGAGGAGGAAAGAGCATACATACACAAGGGAGGGAAGAGTTATATGAAATTATTTTCATTTCTCTTTCCATCGGAGGGAAATTCCCCAACCCCTATCCCCCATCCCCCCCACCCCCCCACCAAGCATCACTCAGAACACGGCGGCGGCGGCGGCGTCGTGGTGGCCGCCATCGTGGAAGGGGCCCGACCGACCCATGATGTTTCTGCTGCTGCCGCTGCCGGTTGTTGATGGTTGTTAAAGAACCGTGATCATTCAAATTTGCTTAATTAGGATCTAAAATAAAGCGAGTAACGCTGATCAAAGTTGCGCGCGCCCGCAGGGAGGCAAAAACGCCGCTCGCATTAAAAGAGACGCAGAGCGTCAGATAAAGTTCATTCGAAATAATTTATTATTTATATTTTCCTAATTAGAAGAGGGAAAGTTGGCGCTCAAAGCTTCTCTAATGAATTAATTTGGAAATTTAAAACTCTTGCGGAAAACTCGACAAAGTTGTCAAAAGGTATTCTATTATGATAGGAAATCTAATTACATTAGATGCAGCACTGGCTGTTCACTCTCGGGAACTAAAGCCGGGAACTAAGTTTTGCACGTTCTTTCCATTGCATTGCCGGAGGAAAAAAAAAAAAAAAAAGAGGCTCGGATTCAAACGAGCGCCAGGGTCCAAATGCAAAGGCAAAAACGCCAACATGCAAGTGAAATGAAGGTCGAAACAACGACATTCCAAAAATCAAAGTTGACAGAATAAATTATAAAGAGAACCCGTCAAGGGGACAGACAGTCGCTGTGAGCATTCGTCGACAAAAACGGGGCTAACTTAGGATGACTTAAGCGGAGACAGATCCCCGCATAGAAACGGACCTTCTTCGTCTCCTCGTGACTTCTTGAGAGTAGGGAAGGGCTAAGGTAAGGGAGAGGGATCCTCTGTGGATAGGGAAGGGGTTGTGTTTTTTTTTTTTTTTTTCGTTGACGATGCTATTAATAAGGTTTGGTTTGCAGTGGGAAAAGACGATCTGGAAAAGATAAGGTTCGGTGTCTATACGCCTAAAACACATTTTTGGAGTCTCTCTCTCTCTCTCTCTCTCTCTCTCTCTCTCTCTCTCTCTCTCTCTCTCTCTTCATTTGAATATCTGGTTAACGGAGAATTAAGAATAATGCACCAGCAGTTCTGTACAGCCACTTCGAGCAAGAGTAAACTGAATCAGGAACGTTTGTGGGTTCGTCTGTTATCGCTATTTTGAGGTATAGGCTTAGCATTCATTACAACTTTCCAGGGCTAAATTGGTTGAGGTATCAAAGTATTCCTGCTTGAATGTCTATACAGAGGAAAATACAAGTATAAGTTTACTAAATGCAAAGCCATTACATATTGATAGGTATAACACTGTCAGGATAGTTTCTATCAGTTCCTCGTTGGAGAAGTCGGTAGAGTTGTCGGCTAGCACTCGCTAGGCCCGAGTTCGAGTCTCCGACCGGCTAATGAAGAATTAGAGGAATTTATTTCTGGTGATAGAAATTCATTTCTCGCTATAATGTGGTTCGGATTCCACAATAAGCTGTAGGTCCCGTTGCTAGGTAACCAATTGGTTCTTAGCCACGTAAAATAAGTCTAATCCTTCGGGCCAGTCCTAGGAGAGCTGTTAATCAGCTCAGTGGTTTGGTAAAACTAAGGTATACTTTTCTTTTTAATACTATTAGTTGGTTGGTTAAATATAACGGCTTTACCTGACCACGGTAAACCTGAGTTCAATCCCATCGAGGTGAACGTCTTTGATCCGGTCTCCTGAAAAAACCTTGTTCCCTGTTGACCTGGAGAGCGAATAATGGGTCTGGTGATCAGTCGACTGTTGTACATCGCAGCTAGGGATTTGCCGAGATTATAGTTAACGCCGTGTAGAGCCGTCCTCTAGTAAGCGACCTCTTCTTTCTTTCTTTATTTCCCATTATCTTCTGTCACTTCTTTCTGATGAACACCGTATTCTTTGGAAGCTTGAATTTCAAGTCAGTAGCCCCTGTGGGCTTGTTCGATATGAATAGGGTTCATCTTAATATATATATATATATATATATATATATATATATATATATATATATATATATATATATATATATATATATATATATATATATACATATGCATATGATATGCATATATATATATTATATATGTATATTTATATATAAATTTATATAATATATGTCTGTGTGTGTGTGTATACCTGCCGGTTTAATCAACTGTTTCCTCAAAAGCTGAATACTGTTTCAATGACTAATTTGTCCTTACTACTTACATCTTTCCAACCTTAGATCCGTATCGGGTTTCTTCCTTCATTCCAACTCTCATTTTTCTTTTCCTTTTAGTAAGCTTAGTTACCAGTCCCGTCGGCGTCTACGGAAAAACCCTTTTATATGTGGGTTAATTTTTTTACTTATTTCCAGTTGATGTTGGTCAACAGACGAATTTAATGGCTGTAATAACGACGGCAAGCAATAATAATAATAATAATAATAATAATAATAATAATAATAATAATAATAATAATAATAATAATAATAATAATAATAATAATTTACTTCAAGTCGTAGTAGTAATAATGCAAAAAAACCCATGAACAATAATTACTACTTTCCTCAGTAGAGTCTTCCGGAAGAATTAGAACATTTCTTTATGTACCTGATGAGGTAATATTAAAATTTCACTGAGGCGTGCATATGTTTAATATTCAAACAAATACGAAGATATTGTATAAGTTAAAATGTGTATCAAATATAAACCCAATTTAATGCGTTTAGCAGAAATGTCCAGAGTGCAGTTGACTGGTGTGGAAACTCCAGGGACTGTTTTATCACAGATATAATATATAATATGAAATTAGAAGCCACGTTGTCACACTATTTATTTAAGGCGACGCAGCTGCCAACAAATTATGCATTGCATACGCGGTTCACCGTTCATGAATTGTGGTAGCCTGATTATTTCTTTAAATATAATTACTATCTCTGTAAGTGTGTGTGTGTGTGTGCATGTATGTTTCAGAATAAGTATATAAATGTTTTCAATATATATATATATATATATATATATATATATATATATATATATATATATATATATATATATATATATATATATAATATATACCTATATATACATTTATATATACACCGTATATATATCTTTCATAATTTTCCCATGACTATGAATACTTCTTTAACAGTGTAATTTTTGTACCATGGCACCATCTCGTGCATGTAACTGTGTTGTTTATTATTATTTTTATTATTATTATTATTATTATTGTATGTCTAAGTACCGCCGTTTACAAAAGGTCCCGTCTCGTTTTTTGTGTCACTTTAGCATTGATGAACAGATGTCCAGCGCAGTGCATTTTCCTCCTTAAATTGCATCAGTCATGGAAATGAGACATTGACATTTTGTCGACTGTACTTCACGATACTTCATATTCTTATATATGTGTATATATATATATATATATATATATATATATATATATATATATATATATATATATATATATATATATATATATATATATTTACTAACAGGACCTTATTAAAACTGGATGGTACCTAGCGGAGATATTTATTCAGGAAAACTTACACGCTTTCTACGGATACTTGACAATGAAGACTGTTAGTCCTGGAAAGCCTGTGACTTTTCCTGAATAAATATCTCCGATAGATACCACCCAGTTTCAATGAGGTCCTGTTAATAATTGTATTAATGCACAGAACAATTGTGTAAGTGATAAAGTTATATATATATATATATATATATATATATATACATATATATACATATACATTTACATATATACATGAAACTTTCGACGCTCGCATCCAAGCAGTCCATATAATATACAGTATATAGTTCACAATTCGCTAATGATCCGTGTTCATCAACACGGTGTATATATATCTATGTATGTGTGTATGTATGTATATGTAAATGTATTTACATATATATTTTATATATATATTATATATATATATATATATATATATATATATATATATATATATATATATATATATATATATATATATACATAATATCACATTTCGCTAATGACTCTTATTCATCACTGCATATTGCCCGGATGCGAGCGTCGTAAGTTTCATAGCTGAAACAACTTGTGGAAACTACTCCCAAGAGCATAATGAATTTGGGAGGACAACTTTCAGTCCCCCCTCTTCCTGAAACGTATAGGACCTTGGAAGTGATGTCGTAGTCAGATTATTCTGTTGCTTCTAATACTTCTTTGCTACAGGATAATAACCAGTAACTGAAAACCGGTATCAGAAAAATATAGTTTTATTGAGAGGATCTGTTGTCGCCTTAGAATTGCCTGCTGTACCACACCTAAGCCGACACTCTGTATCATCCTATTTAAAGATTTGCCTCTTTGATTTAAAGAAAAAAAAAGGGGGGTGGTATTTTATAGTGTTATTTTTATATAGGAGCTTCAGATAGCAGTAATTTTTATTTCATATGTATTTGGTTCTCTTACGTTTTTTTTTTTATAGAACTTTGCGGTATAGGCATTATCACGCCTTAATTTCGCAAAAGTTTAATTTTAAAACATCAAATGAGAAGCTAAGGAAAAAAATATTAGACTTGAACAAGAGAAAAGTGACAAAATATCAGCATGTGTCTATTTCTAAACTAAGTACTATTTAGTTATAAGACAGGATTTATGTCCGCGGCGTGTGGCCCACCTGAAGTAGTTAGCTATTTACTTTGAACATTTAAAGCGTTATTATTAGGAACATAACATTTTGGATCAAGTTATTTTAGGGTTGATTAGTTTCAAATTCAAATGGCGTTTTATAATATTCCTTTTCTACTGGGTTGTGCGCCTGAGATTTCCCGTTTAGTATCTAACGGTTTCCAGGTAATTCTGATTAAAATACAAATAAAAACTAAGTTCCTCCTCCTCCTCCTCCTCCTCCTCCTCCTCCTCCGCCTCCTCCTTTCAATAGGATGCCTGTCCCCAAAATAATTCCTTCTTAATTACTTGTAAACTCAGTTACATGAAATCTAATGACAACTGCGATAATAAAGACGGTAATGATGTAAGAAAGCTGTACGTGAAACACAATTTGATGTTGCTGGACGTGGTTATACGATAATATGTAAAACTGAGTCCGCTTAATAATAATAATAATAATAATAATAATAATAATAATAATAATAATAATAATAATAATCTCTGTACTTTGATCTTTTACTTTATTTCTTCTTTAGTTTCCCGAAAGGCAGCTTATAGATTTAAACGTTATGCAATTGTAAATAATAATAATAATAATAATAATAATAATAATAATAATAATAATAATAATAATAATAATAATAATAATAATAATCATTTCATATCATCATTTTATAACATTTTTACTTTTTGAGTTTTATAACATTTCTTGTTTGCTTTACGGGAAGGAAGCAAAGATTAGACATTAATTCTCGTATTTTACAGTTTGCTAGAAAGAAGAGTCACTACAGGTACTGCAGAATATACTGTCAGTGAATTACTTGCAGAAAGTAACTTTCAAACCCCTCAGGGATGTCATCAAATTCCATTAATCACATGTTTCAAAATGTAGAAAATTTCCTTGTTGGTTGCCAATAGAGGTAATTTTCATGATCTTTCCCACTAGTTTGATGTTTCCACAGTTTATCTCAGGAATATTTCCTGAACAGTAAATAATTAGTGAAGTAGATTGTGGAACCGTTTATCCTAAGGGTTACGTAACGTTATAATCCCATCTTTAGAAATAAAGTTATTTAGCTATAATATTATCGAGTTATTTTCAATATATTGGCAATAACCTCATGGATAGGAATGTTAGCGATTGAAATGGTAGTCTTAATGTAAAGTCGGTATTTGAAAATAAAGGGGGATGGTGAGGGTGGGGGGAGAGAAAGGGGAGTAATTGAACACAACCTCATTCATTTCGAATTCTCTCAGTTGTTGATGAGAAGAAACACGTCTTCGCTGACCAGCAAAGCAAGAACACAAGTAAATATTCATATGCCTAAGAACAAATAATGATTCCCAGCGTGGACTAAAACTAAATAAACAATGCTTACAAAATCTAAAAAAGCAAAACTTGACGTCGATTCAGTTGTGTTTTTCTTGATGTTAGGTTTTTCATTTGCGTCAGGTCGACTTGTTATTCGTCTCTTATTGATTTCGATTGCCGATTTTAGATTATTATGATTCTTTTCCAGTGTATATAAAGTAATCATTACAATCCCGAGATGGACTGAATTTTGTAAACTGACGTTGCAACCCTTCTGACATCAGCTACATGGCTAATTATTTCTTGAATCGCTGTTAACTCAGAGGTGAGAATGTTCGTTCCGGAAAGTATTTACAGCGATATTGATATGAATTTTCAGGTTTACTTATTTTGCGCTGATTGAAATACCGTGATCTGTATGTACCTGAGGATAATTGCTTCGCGTTTTAATGGCGTCATTGTTTGTCGAGTCCTGTTATTGTTAAACGATAAATTACATGTTAGCTGCTCATTCTGAAGTGTTGGAAGCTGACACGCTTAGTATGTATAAGCGAAATCTGCCACATAAATATTGGTATGTGCTGAAGCCTTGTACAATGTTATCGACTATTACAGTCGTTCAGAGCAGCAGGATATAAACCATAATTGTCTTTTTTATGTGATTATACGTTGGACTCTTTATGTTAATATGAGAATGCTATCTTTATTCTTACCTATACAGAATCGGAATCAGTCGCTTTTGGACTTATCTCACAACCTTTTCTTAAATTTAGATGGTTATTTTTATTCTACGTTAGCATGGGTAAATTCTTGGTTATGACTTCTCTTAAATACACGGACATACATACATACATACATACATACATACATACATACATACATACATATATATATATATATATATATATATATATATATATATATATATATATCTGTATATATATTATATGTGTGTGTGTGTGTGTGCGCTATGTGTGCATGTATGTATGTATGCATATATGTATACACCGTTGCGCATTTTCCTCTTAGTTGGTGTGAAACCAGATTTTATTCTTCCGGCTATCAGCAGCCATATTATGATGAGGTTCGCACCACCACTCCCTTATCCATTTGGCTGCGATGCAGCACTTTCCAATAACTACTAAGTACATAATTTACTGCTTAAATTAACAGTCACGATGATATATATATATATATATATATATATATATATATATATATATATATATATATATATATATATATATATAAGTGAATGTTTGTATGTATATTTGTAACTTTATGCGCTATACAAATCCGAACCGCTTGACCCATCTAGACAAAATTTGGCACGTGGACATCATTGGACCAACTTAGATAAAAGGGTAGGTTTGAAAACTGTCCCCCCTCTTCCCTTTCCCTCGTCCCCCTTTCCATTCTCATTGTAACTTATGTGATAAATAAACTCTATGAGTTTATCATACCTCACTTCATGTACTCGAGACCATAGAAATATATTATTGAAAATGCTTTTCAGTCACCACAGTAATTAATACCTGGATAAAAGGTAATGCCTGTCAATTCACTTACGACTGAAGTGTGAATGTTCACATGAAAAAAGTAGAACTGTCAGTCGGACTGTTAGCAAAACCCCTCCCCCTCTTCCTTCCCCTCCTTATCCTCTTCAACCTCCCCCTTCCCTCTACCCTCCCCCTCCCCCTACCCTTTCCCTTTTCCCTTTTCCCTCTCCCTTTACGTAGACTGTCATTCAGAGTTTTCCCGAGCAGCGCCGGGTTGGTCAACTAGTGTGTGTGTGTGTGTGTATTATATACAGTATATATATATATATATATATATATATATATATATATATATATATGTGTGTGTGTGTGTGTGTGTGTGTGTGTGAATGTCTTTTACTGTAATCCGACAGTATATTATGAAGATAAAAAGGCCCATGAAAACGTTATATGCACTTTGCACCCACATATTTCGGACACTTCTTCATCTGTGTACCTGTTCACTGGTAAAATGAACAAGTGATGCGTGACATTGATATATATATTGATATATATATATATATATATATATATATATATATATATATATATATATATATATATATATATATATATATATATATATATATGATGTTAATATACGCAGAGCATATGCACGTTTCGAATTCTAGATGTTAAAAACATCTTCGTAACCTGAAAAATGTCTCTCGGCGAAAGAACAGAATTTGTTTAAATTCTAACCGAACGGAAGATGGAGAGCTCTTTGTATCCCACGATGTTACAAGAAATGAAATGAGACACCGAAACATCAAATGTGATGTCTTTTTAGGAATATCGCTTTGAAGAGGCAGTATTTATTTCTGCAATCTTTTAATTCTGTCGTCTATATCTAACAGAAGAATTCGCGTATCTCATCGTCATGTTACCCAGAGCGCTTCTGTTAGAGTCTTAGTAACAAACCAGAGTAATTATTATTTCACATCGAAGCGTGATACAGAAACATCATCGTGTGATTTGAATGCAGGATTTGCGTCTTACCGAATGAGAAAATCCATTTTCATCTGGGAAATCCAATCATAAATTGTGGATGGGTTCACCGCCAGTCCATTAAAATTATATTGTTGAATTGGTCGTCGAAATTCTAGATTTTATTTCGAATTTCAGAAGCTTGCTTGGCTTATTGATTTATATGTTTTTGTTTATTTTCCTGTCGCCTGTTCGTGCGTTCATTCAGTTTGTCCTGGTAGTCCTACGTAAATTTATAAAGCAAGGCAATAGCCCTGGTGTTTTGGCAATTTTGCATTGATTGCCACATTGCTGTATTGCCGGCGAATTGCAATACATTGGCCACAGAATATTGCGGTTAAACAAAAATGGATAAGGAGAGCCGAATTTTTCTTGTTCCAGGGAATTATATGCCGATGGTGGCTTGTGTTTCAGGGTGGTCACCCTTCAAACTATTGATCAAGTAATACACACACACACACACACACACACACACACACACATATATATATATATATATATATATATATATATATATATATATATATATATATATATATATATATATATATATATATATACAGTATATAAAATATATGCCATGGGAAGCTGTCGATGTGAATTGTTTGCGAAGTCCAACTAGCCAAAAAGAAAAAAAATTAAAAGAGTAAAACAAATGAAAGAATGATCAATGTTTTAAGATTGTTCAGGATAGTAAGTTAGTGACGAGAGTGCATTATTCGAAATTATTTTGTACTAATGATATTTGCAAAATATGTTAGTTGTAGATGGATGATTGAAGAAATAGTAGCACAATAGTAGTAATTGTAGTTGTAAGAATTAAGTTTTACATTTTATCAACACTACTTGATTTTCTATTCCATTGAATTTTCCACATTAATTTAACGTAGTAAGTCGTAATAAAGCAGAAATACAGTCTACACTCGAAATATCTATTAAATAAGATAAGCAGTCAGACCTAGAGATTCATCTTGTTATCTGTAGGAACTTTTAAATCGTATGGGTATTATCCCCAATTACTAAATATTATCAAAATCTCTCTCATTGCTGTTTATCATGAATTACAAACTTGAGGTTGTGTTATCAGTCGGTTTGTGTGTTCATCTTATTCCTCTTAACTTTTCTTACAGTTATGTTCTGATTTTAAATGCATAATATCATAGGCAATCCAAGAGATGGGTAAACAAATACCTTAATTTGAACCAGAAGCAGGTCAGGTTTTCCCCCCGGGAGTTAATGTTGGCGGACACACATGAACACATAATCATAATCATAATTATGTATGTATGTATCTATATACCTATATGTATGTATATATATATACATACATACATACATACATACATACATACACACACATGCATACAGGCTTTGCATAAGTAATATGCTGTTGATTTAGGTTAATCTAAATTGTTTCGTGATTATTTTTTTATATTAAGGGACGGTCAACAATGTGCAGTTTGTATTATTTGCACCTGTCATTTAAGTTTTTTATATGTGTGTATATATATATATATATATATATACTATATATATATATATATATGTATATATATATATATATATATATATATACTATATAAACATAAATATATATATATATACTGTATTATAAATATATATATATATATATATATATATATATATATATATATATATATATATATATATATTTATTTATATATTATATATATATATTTATATATTTATATATATATATATATATATATATATATATATATATATATATATATATATATATATATATATATATATATATATATATGCATATTCATATATACAGTATAGTGACGTAAGAATAAAGATATTTATTGAAAGGTACTAACATAATTCAAGTGGCTTTTTAATGGGTTTTGTGGTAATTGCTTTCTGCGCAGGGGTTCCAAATGTGTACTAGAAGTATGGACGTCGCTTTTCTCATTCCTGATCACACAAGAAGAAACAGTTTACATATGTGAATCCTATCATATTTTTCTCTATTCCTTGTCTATTCCTTTCTTTCAGTATAGTTTTCCGTTTTCTGGTGAAGTTGGGAATAGTAAAAACCTTTTTAATATATGAGAAACTATACACAGAATGTCAGCTACTCCCCACCTGCCGTAGGCGGAGTTAAGAAATAAATTTTTTTACATATATTTCGCAAGCCGGTGGTCTCTAGATGTTTGTGCAAAACAACGGTTGTCATTAACTTCAATCACTTGTTCTGATTCCTGCGAGACAAACTTCTGTATAAAAAAAAAAAGAGTCAATATGATCACAGATAAACGATCTGGAACTTGAATCAACAAAATACCGAGTCCGGATACGGGAAAGTTATCACGAAATTTGGAATAGTTGTGCCTGAAAGACTTATAATTTCAAGTCAACAACTTGCTGGAAATATAATGAGCTTACTCCTTGTATAATTTATTTTTTGGCTGCTGGATGCCATGAAGTAGAATACCTCAATAGTGATCAACTTTAGATTTTTTCCTTTTGTTCAACTGGCGCAAAAGAAGTTGATACAGCGCATTGGAAATTTAAACGGATCATTACAAATATTTTATAATTCCACTCAAGTTCATATTTATTTTTCTTGTAGCACAAGTAAGATTACTACATATATATATATATATATATATATATATATATATATATATATATATATATATATATACAGTATATATATATATATATATATATATATATATATATATATATATATATATATATATATATATATATATATATATATATATATATATATATATATATATATATATATATATATATATATATATATATATATATGTAGATAGATACATAATAGATTGACAGATATGCAAAGTTTATTTGATATCGAATTCTTAACATTAACTTCTTTGCGCTTGTAAACTTTCGGGCTTTTGATTTATATATGAACTCCAAGACTTAGTGTCACAACAGTTTGAATGAAATTGTGTGTATCCAGTTGGGTGTATATCCATGTAAATACACACCTTTTAGTTTTCTGTAAAAGAAAACTATTGTGCCGGCTTTGTCTGTCCGTCCGCACTTTATTCTGTCTGCACTTTTCCTGTCCGCCCTGAGATCTTAAAAACTACTGAGGCTAGAGGGCTGCAAATTGGTATGTTGATCATCCACCCTCCAGTTTTCAAACCTACCAAACTGCAGCCCTCTAGCCTCAGTAGTTTTTATTTTATGTAAGGTTAAAGTCAGCCATGATCGTGCTTCTGGCAACGATATAGGCTAGGCCACCACCGGGCCGTGGTTAAAGTTTAATGGGTCGCGGCTCATACAGCATTATATCGAGACCACCGAAAAATAGATCTATTTTCGGTGGCTTTGATTAAATTCTGTAGTGGCTCTACAGAAAACTCGATTGCGCCGAAGACACTACGGTGCATTTTTCACTTGTTTTCAATTTGGCTAAAATAAAAAAAGTGTGTACTTTCATGGATATTTTTTAGCATAATTCCCATTATATGTTACGCATGCTTTCGTTTCTTTTACTCTCTCTCTCTTCTATTTTACCAAACATAGATCCAACTTTTATCAATGTTAGTATTGACATTTTATGATTTTACTCGTAAATAAAAGAACAAGATTCTTGAATAAATAAAAGACTGATAAATAAATAAGTAAACATGCCGCAAATCATTCTTTTTATTTTG
>NC_089759.1:13354156-13379156 GCF_040412425.1 Macrobrachium rosenbergii
ATATATATATATATATATATATATATATATATTATATATATATATATATATATATATATATATATATATATATATATATCTGTGCCATTTAAAATTAGTACGATTTTAGAAGGCTTATAAATGTGGGGGTCATGACAGGTTTGATGCTGCTGTAAGGGGTCACGTATTAAAAAGTTTGGGAAACTCTGTCATATACTCTTTACATACAGTAGGATTAAGTCGCCTTACTCAATCGTTAAATTATGTGGACATCAGTGTGACTTGACCATTCATCATTGCTCCATGGAACTGGCTGATGTGATAGCATTGTAATCAAAAGCAGGCCAGTTCGTTTTTTTTTTTTATTTGTTTCATAGTGTATTGTTCAAAGGCATAAGGCAACAACAACAGCAATAAAAAAATAATAATAATAATAATAATAATAATAATAATAATAATAATAATAATAATAATAATAATAATAATAATAATAATGACCAATACGAACTAGACACTTTTATTTTCTTCATATTTCAGCTGTGAAAGAAATATGAGTTATTTTTGACTCTTAATGTTAATGGATAAGTTTTTTTTTAGTAATATATATATATATATATATATATATATATATATATATATATATATATATATATAATTTATAATAAATATATGTGTGTGTGTATATACATTATATGTTTATATTTTATATATACAACATATATTTATATAAAGATTATTTCGACCTATTAACGGTCAGTCTTAATCTCTGTCGTTCGGGATTTAGTCAAATAGCGAAGCCGGAGCAAAGCAAATCACGGGACGATAAATCTTTCCGTTGACAGTCAAAATAGTAGTGTTAAATGTTGGATGAATCCGCAGTGCTGTTTTGCTGGTTGACCCTCAGTGCTAAATGGCTTTACAGTCAACCTGTTTTATTATGCCAATGTGGACACACGTTTGACTAACCTCTACTTTACTGGTTTGCGCAGTTTTTATTAACGGTTTTGAAACGGTTTACGGTATTTGAGCTCAGCGCTCCGCTCGCTGTTTAAATAATTTTTTTTTTTTTACGAACTCATTTAAATTCATTAGCCCAAACATTTATATCTGTGTGTGTGTGTGTGTGTTTGCAGTGTTCTCGTAATCACTTATTTAATTATTTTTTATTTCATCTTTGTGCCTCTCATGCAAAGAGTGTTTGGACGTTTGTATAATTTTACTTAATTAGTTGGTTTTGCTCTTTTCGCTAACTTCTATTAGCGGAGTTTTTTTTTTTTTAGTATTTGTTTATATACCTCGCTTTCCACTAATTATAAATGCTGCTTGAAACATTATTATACAGAGCGTACGTACGGTGTTGGAAGTTTTATGATTTTTTATTTTTCAAAATAAATGTTCCTTTTTCTTTTTCTGCCGACCATTTACTAACTCCCATTGGCTTAGTCGCTCTTACCAGTTTTGCTCTTATTGCTAGTTTACTATATAAGCTTTTTATGTGGAGTTTGCCATTTTAACCTTTGTATTGTTAACTATTTTATTGCTGTACTTATACGTATATGTCGTAATATTTTTACATTGGCTTATCAACACCTTATCCTTTACTTTCTTCTGTTTATTTTCATATTTTATCTGTTACGTAAGTTTAGACCAATGTTAATAACGCCCATTTGTTATTATAACAACACAGAATTTCCGTTCCTGCATAGAAATATATTCTTCCCTCTAATGAAGATATAAACTCTCTCTCTCTCTCTCTCTCTCTCTCTCTCTCTCTCTCTCTCTCTCTCTCTCTCTCTCTCTCTCTTTTAAAAAATACAGGGCTTCATCGCATTTATGTTCAGATGTGTTAGTTTAACTTCCTATTGATGTTTTTATCAGTATCAGTACGTCTGTAGAATGGAATATGTTGATTAGTGATAATTAATTAACGGTCAAATGGATCCTAAAATAAAAGCTGGAATGAGGATTTTAAAGAGTTGTTGGGTGTATCTTGCAACAGTGATGGCAGTGAATGACAGCGAGAATAGAGGGTATTAAGTGTTTAATGGGAGTCAGCTTTAGATTGTTAAAAAGCAGTTAAAAAGCTAAACAATAGAAAGGAATAGAAGATACGATTATTGTGATATATATAATATATATATATATATATATATATATATATATATATATATATATATATATATATATATATATATATATATGTGTGTGTGTGTGTGTGTGTGTGTGTGTGTGTGTGTTTTGTGTGTGTGTGTGGTTTTATTAATAAGGGTGACTCCTCAATAGGTTTTAAGGGGTATGTGTATGTGTATATATATATATATATGTGTGTGTGTGTGTGTGTGTGTGTGTGTGTATGTGTGTGTGTTTATATGTGTGTGTGAGCTGTTTTTCTTATAAAGGGAGAATTATGCACCATTTGATAGTCACCTACGTTATGCGTAAGAGGGTATTTCATTTTTCCTTATGCCCTCATCAAACTTTAAATTTCCCATTGTCATAAATAATATGAATATTAATAAAAATAAAGGCAAGGTTTAATAAAAAAAAAAATGAACATGATTCGTGTTTTCGTCATCATTTACTTACCAAGTAATTACACGACATCGCGAAAGGAGAATCTTTCGTGCATTGTCAATTTTTCACAGTTTGGTGTCTTGGGAACATAAACAAGATGAATAATGAATAAGTCTCGGGTTTGAAAAAAAAATGTTGTGATTTTTGCTTCATACATTTAATGAACTTAGTTTGAAGATGTTTGGCAAGTAAAGATGAACTCGGATGTTATGTCATAAACAAATTTGTACGTTCACAGTACTTTCTTGTTTGCCTTTATAGAAAAACAGGAAACCCTTTTAAGCTGTCTTTAGTCATTTTCGTTTATTTCGCGTTTTTTTCTTTTATTTTGCAAACTTCCACTCGTCTTCTTTGCATTGTTTCCCCTCTCTCTCTCTCCCCCTCTCTTGTATTCTGCCGATCTTTGTCATTTTCATGTAGGTATTTTTGTATTTTTTTTTATATACATGCTCCTATCTCTTTATTTCCGAATACCTCCATTAGTTCTTTTATATTCTAAAAAGGGACATTTTTACCTTCCTATTTTCTCATTTTGTTTTATTTTCGTTCATGTTTCTTATCAGTTGTAACTAAGTTCCCGCTCGCCCTCTTTTTCTTTATTCCTTGTTTTCATTTTATACTTTTCAATATTGCGTTTCCCTGCAATTTATTCTTATGATTCGTTCTCTTGTGTTTGCTTTTCATTACTCTTATTTCAAGGTCCCTTTTACTTTTATGTTATTTAGTGCTATTTTTGTAATATACTTTCCTTTCCAACTCCCTTGTCTTTTAGGTGTTTCATGTTAACAAATTATGAGATTTCTTCCACCGCCCATTACCCTCTCTCTCTCTCTCTCTCTCTCTCTCTCTCTCTCTCTCTCTCTCTCTCTCTCTCTCTCTCTCTCTCTTTATATTTTTTATTTTCTCTCTTTTTCTATTTTTCTTTTCTCTCTCTCTCTCTCTCTCTCTCTCTCTCTCTCTCTCTCTCTCTCTCTCTCTCTCTCTCTCTCTCTCTTTTTCTTTTCTCTATTTTTGTATATATCTTTTCTCTTATTCTTCTATTGTTTTTTTCTCTCTCTCTCTCTCTCTCTCTCTCTCTCTCTCTCTCTCTCTCTCTCTCTCTCTCTCTCTCTCTCTCTCTCTCTATTTTTTCTTTTCTCTATTTTTTGTATATATCTTTTCTCTTATTCTCCTATTGTTATTTTTTCTCCTCTCTCTCTCTCTCTCTCTCTCTCTCTCTCTCTCTCTCTCTCTCTCTCTCTCTCTGCTATCTTTTTTTTCTCTTGTCTTTTCACTGTTGGAAATCGACGTTGTTTTTGCTCCGCTTCTACACCTAATTTAATTCTTTCCCCTGCGCCTTTCCCCTTGACCTTCTTTTCCCTCTCTCTTGTCCTTTTCAGCTCTTTTTGACCTCATGGCTTCGCTTTTTTTTTTTTTTTATTCCTTTAGTTCGAAACTGCCGTTGATTTACATTCTATTTTTTTCCCTTCTTATTCTCCTTTACTCCTTTTCTTCGGAAGAATGTCTCGTTGTTACGTATGCCGATTTTGTGCGGCGTCTCTCTCGTGTGCACCTCTTTATTGTCATTTTAGTCTTGTTCTCTCAACTTTTCTTCGCTTTCCTCTGGAACCCTCACTCACTCACTCCCCTTTCCCCTCGATTTTGCTTCTCTTTTTCTTTTTTCTCTCACGGAATCGCTTGTAAGTTTTATATAATTACTTTTTTTTTCCTTCTGTGGAGTAACGAGCGAAGTATATTTGATTTCAATTGTTTTGAATGCCAGTGCATCCTTTGAATATTTTGCTTAAGAAAAGCAAGAGGAAGGCTATTATTTTATTTATTTATGTAGATCCTTGTTCCTGGTAATTTCATGTTTATACTTTCCATGTTCAATTATGCATTTGCGACACAGCCAAGAGAACAGCGAGCTTTCTTCGTCTTCTTCTTCTTCTTCTTCTTCTTCTTCTTCTTCTTCTTCTTCTTCTTCTTCTTCTTCTTCTTCTTCTTCTTTTTAGGAAGTTTTCCTTGAATTTCAGTCATTCCTCTGGAACCTACATCGCTCCTTTCCAAAGTTCACGAATGCTCGAAATGAATTTCATATTTATCAAGCGCGATATTTTATGCATGGTCGGAATTTTAGATGTGGCTTTATGAATATATTCTTTATTTTGATACTGTTTTTCGAGAGCCTGGCTGTAAGTTAGGGTTGAACGCAGTGCATTATTTAAGGTTGTTTTGGAATGTCTGGCTTACGGGATTTTTTCTTTCCTCTAAACTCTTAAAATATGGTTGTGATGTAATTTGCTTCATTGGCAAATTAATTCGTTTCCCCACCCTTTCCTCCCCCTTAGGTCGTCCGGTAACCCTCCTCCCTCCCACGGCTAAACTTTTACTAAGTATGAATTAATAACATTGCCTCTCGCATTTTTAACTCGGCGAGTATTTAGCACGGCTTAATTATGCCATCTTTTTCCTTTCTGTTCTTGATTGGATTGCATCATTTACTGCTTTTGATTAGGAGCTGCTCTGGAAAAAACGTGGCTAACGTTAATAAGAGAGGCAGTTCTGTCTAATCAGGTAACGTTTGTCAGCTCATAATAATGTTCATAATCAAGTCGCGTTTTACTGGGAGCATTTCGCTGATTTTCATATGACAATTAAACGCTGCCTTTTTCGCTCTCAAACGCCAAAGTACAAAACTCATTCTTTGGCCATTAAGACAACGACAGAAGAAGAAGAAGAAGAAGAAGAAGAAGAAGAAGAAGAAGAAGAAGAAGAAGAAGGAGAAGAAGGAGAAGACGACAACGACGTCTGCGAAAGTATCTTGTGAGATTAATGTTGTCTTTAATACATCTTCTTAAAACTCGCCCTGTTCTTAGCTCAAACTGTATGAATATTACAAAGTTTGCGTCTCCTGGCTGGGAAGTCCCGGGACCCCAGGGGAACGCCTCAGATTAATGTGATGAAACACACTGAATAATTTAATACTTCCATGACATGTTTTCCTGGGGCTTTGGTATGATGCACTCTGCTGCTGCTCCGGCTGAGGAAGATGGGCGGGGGCGGGGGTGGCTGGATCTCCTGTGGGCTACGAGGAACACCCCCCACTCCACCGACGGGGAAAGGAGCGGCCCCTTGCAGTGGTATAACCTTCCTTCAGGGTTTAAGATCTGTCAATAGCTCTAAATTTAGGTGTTGTGGCGCCGTCGGCGGTCGCGCACGCACCTTGGTAGTGGTTGAAAGGTATGTTGTTACACGCAATGTAACAACTCATTAAGTGCATTTAATTCTAGATTGCAGTCGTAAAGGGTCGTTGGTCTGAGGTACGAGTTTGACAGTGTCGTTTGTTCAGCGGAAGGTCGTCTGTGTGGCCGGCGATCAGCTTTTACAAGAGACCGCCGCCGTGACAATTTGTTCCTCGGTGTCCGATTTTGTCAGAGCTGCTTATCGTCCTCTCTCTCTCTCTCTCTCCTCTGTTTTTTCTCTCGTTGTTGTCCAGAGTTAGTCCCAACCTGGTGCTTCGCCTTATGCACATAGTTTATTTCAGTGTACTTAGCGATTTTGATGGCTGTATTTGCAATGAATTCCATATTAATATTGTCATTGCTATATTTGCAATGAATTCCTTATCAATATTTTCATGGCCGTATGCGCAGCCAATTCCTTATTAATATTTTCATGGCTGTATTTGCAATGAATTCCTTATTAATATTTTCATGGCTATATTTGCAGTGAATTCCATATTAATATTTTCATGGCTGTATTTGTAATGAATTCCATATTAATATTTTCATAGCTTTATTTGCAGTGAGTTCCTTATTAATATTTTCATGGCTGTATTTGCAACGAATTCCTTATTAATATTTCCGTGGCTATTTTTGCTATGAATTCCTTATTAATATTTTCATGGCTATGTTTGCAGTGAATTCCATAATAATGTTTTCATGGCTGTATTTGCAATGAATTCCATATTAATATTTTCATGGTTATATTTGCAGTGAATTCCTTATTAATATTTTCATGGTTATATTTGCAACGAGTTCCTTATTAATATTTCCGTGGCTGTATTTGCAATGAATTCCATATTAATATTTTCATTGCTATATTTGCAACGAATTCCTTATTAATATTTTCATGGCTATATTTGCAAAGAATTCCTGATTAATATTTTCATGGCTGTATTTGCAGTGAATTCCTTATTAATATTTTCACAGCTGTATTTGCAATGGGTTCCTTATTAATATTTTCATGGCTATATTTGCAAAGAATTCTTAATATTTTCATGGCTATGTTTGCAACGAATTCTTTTTAATATTTTCATGGCTATATTTGCAATGAATTCCTTATTAATATTTTCATGGCTATATTTGCAACGAATTCCTTATTAATATTTTCATGGCTGTATTGCAATGAATTCTTTATTAATATTTTCATGGCTATATTTGCTATGAATTCCTTATCAATATTTTCATGGCTGTGTTTGCAATGAGTTCCTTATTAATATTTTCATGACTATATTTGCAATGAATTCCTTATCAATATTTTCATGGCTGTATTTGCAATGAATTCCTTATTAATATTTTCATGGCTATATTTGCTGTAAATTCCTTATTAATATTTTCATGTCTAAATTGGCAATGAATTCCTTATTAATATTTTCATGGCTATATTTGGAATGAGTTCCCTATAAATTTCATTTGTTGTTTTTCATCAGTATTGCTTCCTCGGCAGTAAGGAATATTTATAATAAAGTTATATTACGGGTTTCCTTACTTTTTTACAGGTAAAAATAGCATAACTATTCCATCGGCATGTAATTTTGGGATATACGGTACACCAAAGAAAAATTATTTTCATTTAGAAAAGAGTAGTTCACTTCCATTTATAAAAGAGTACGTGCAAGAGTAGCTCATTTCCGTTTATAAAAGAGTAGTTCACTTCCATTTATACAAGAGTAGTTCATTTCCATTTATAAAAGAGTAGTTCACTTCCATTTGTAAAAGAGTAGTTCATTTCCATTTATAAAAGAGTAGTTCACATCCATTTATAAAAGAGTAGCTCATTTCCATTTATAAAAGAGTAGTTCACTTCCATTTACAAAAGAGAAGTTCACTTCCATTTATACAAGAGTAGGTCATTTACATTTATAAAAGAGTAGTTCACTTCCATTTATAAAAGGGTAGTTCAATTCCATTTATAAAAGTGCAGTTTACTTCCATTTATAAAAGAGTAGTTCATTTCCATTTATAAAAGAGTAGTTCACTTCCATTTATAAAAGGGTAGTTCAATTCCATTTATAAAAGAGCAGTTCACTTCCATTTATAAAAGAGTAGTTCATTTCCATTTATAAAAGAGTAGTTTACTTCCATTTATAAAAGAGTAGTTCACTTCCATTTATAAAAGAGTAGTTGATTTCCATTTATAAAAGAGTAGTTCACTTCCATTTATAAAAGAGTTGTTCACTTCCACTTATAAAAGAGCTGTTCACTTTCATTTATAAAAGAGTAGTTCATTTCCATTTATAAAAGAATAGTTCACTTCCATTTAGCCATTCCGTGCTAAGATAGAGGTGAAGGACGGACACCTAACAATAGACAGTATGGAAGAAAAAACAAACCCCGATTTGATGAGAGATGATTTACTTTAACATCCTACCAGATATATTCAGGTAAATGTCATTTTTAACACCTGTTTCAAAAATATCGGAGGTTGTAGGTCAAGAACGGCGTTCATAGTTGTTTTAGCTGTTGGCAAATATGCACGCAGCAGGCTTCAAACGTAAAAGAATTTCAGATTTAGTAGCTCTCTCTCTCTCTCTCTCTCTCTCTCTCTCTCTCTCTCTCTCTCTCTCTCTCTCTCTCTCTCTCTATATATATATATATATATATATATATATATATATATATATATATATATATATATATATATATATATATTATATATATATATATATATATATACATTTCACTATTTCCTGCAGGTACTGAGCTGTCTAACGAGTTATGTTGGAGTTGAAAGAAGTACTAAAATATCTGATTACATATAAAAATATATATATATATATATATATATAAAGTGTATTATCTATCTATCTGCCTATCTTGGTAAATCATTTTGCCTCTCAGAAACCTTTGTTAGCTTGTAATCTAGCTGTTGAGATATGTTATGAAATTCCTAGCAGATGTCTGATTTTAGGTTCAGAAGGTTACTCTTGCTGATGTGTCCATAAAGATATATATTTTCCCTTGAAACTGATTGAAAAAAAAATATACATATATATGTATATATATATATATATATATATATATATATATATATATATATATATATATATATATATATATATATATATCTATATCATTGTTAAAAGTTCTCGTCACTGTCATCCACAATAGCGATAATCTTTATGATAGTATCGACCGCAGATTCTACCTCAGGATTTATTTGATTTAGCTTATGCAGTTATCATTTGCTTATTTCCGTAACTTTTTCAGTGTCAATATTTTGGAACAGGTGAAGTGCCTATTATGAAGTCATTGCAATCATTAATATGAGCAGTGATTCATTAAATATGTGATAGTATTATCTAATTTAAATTATTTGCATACAGCTGTTAGAAATTTCATTGAATTAAAGCCAAATAAATTAGACTTGAATACTCGACCATTTAACGGCGGGTTGAATAAACAAAGTGGCGTGACATTTATATATAAAACTGGGTCACCTCCAATATTTCCTCTCTGACTGTCCCCCTCTCCTGAAGGGGGAAAAAATGCTTAGTATTTTTAGACTTCAATGTCTCGAATAAAGGTAGAAAGAAACTGGAGTGCTTCCTCCAAAACGTAGAATGTGTCTGGAATTTCCATACGTAGGAGAGACAGCCATTTTCTTTTCCCAAGTTTTTTTTTCCTCAGGTTTGAAATCTCTTTACAAATATTGTGATTAGGATTTGTTTGCAATGTTAGAAAATGTAGGTATGGAAACATTTAATCTATCGACGCTTAATGCTATTTAAAAAAGAGGTGTTATATGAGGCATAGCGGAATCCCAACCCTTTAATGGTAGTGAATATGAAATAAATGGGCACATTTGGTGTAGATATATATATATATATATATATATATATATATATATATATATATATATATATATATATATATATATATATATGTATATATATAATATACATATATTTATATATATACATACATATATATATATGTATATGTATTATATATACATACATGGGTATGTATATATATATATATATATATATATATATATATATATATATATATATATATATATATGACATCGAATTATGGCTATCATCACGTCATTTGGATTTGTAGTTTCGGAATGAGTTTGACACGTGTTAATTCGTCTCAATTAAAACTGATGTTTATATTCTGCGTAGGGTTTTATTTGCCATCCTGAGATTCAAATTGAATTAGACTCCTCTTCACCGTTTCTTAATCATTCCTTCGACCCAGATAGACTTAAATTGTTATGCAATATGACATAAATTCTTAAATGCTAATTATTAAATTTTACATAACATGACTGATAATTTCTTAAATGTTAGTAATTCAAGTGAGCTTTGATAACTTTTTGATAAGTATGGACATCTTTAGGTTTCCCTAATATTTTAAAAATTTTGCCGAATTTCAATGACATTTTTCCATCTTTACATACCAAAAGAAAGCGTTTTAAAAATATATTTACATCCCAAAATGAAGATTTTTAAATATATTTACATACCTAAAGAAAGATTTTTAAAAATATATATCTTCGATTTGAACATTCCGAAAAATTTATTTCTCTTTCAGGTTTGAAAGAGATAAATGAAGTAGAATTGGGATTTGGTCATCAAATCTGAATAGATTTGTTAATTTGTCCTTCAACTTTGGAAAATACTGAGGATATACCTTCTCTCTGGAAACACTATATGACTTAATTTTTATATATATTTTTAAATAAAACTATTTGCTCTTTCTTCAGGCTTAAATTTGAAGTGTCTCAGGTGTGATTAGATGACTAAATTTCCCTTCAGATGTGAAAACATCTTGGGAATCTGCTTTCATGTCTTAATACCAAAAGTAAATCATCCTTCATCTTTGAATATCCCGTTGGAGTTTTCCAGTTATGGTACTTGATTAACTCCCTCCGTCATAACTACAGATATGTTTATTCAGTGACGATTAGCCATATAAGATGGAATATGATTGCTTAATGACTGTTCATAATGTGTAAGTTCCTCATTGTACGGGTGGGTGCCGTTCTCAGCTAGCACTCTGCTGGGCCCGCGTTCTATTCTCTGACCGACCAATGAAGAATTAGAGAAATATATTTCTGGTAATGGAAATTCATTTCTCGCTATAATGTGGTTCGGATTCCACAATAAACTGTAGGTCCCGTCGCTAGGTAACCAATTGGTTCTTAGCCACGTAAAATAAATCTAATCCTTCGGGCCAGCCCTAGGAGAGCTGTTAATTAGCTCAGTGGTCTGGTTAAACTGAGGTATACTTTTTTTCATAATGTGTAAATATTCTGATAATGACTCTAGAGTTAGTGCAGTAAGTCCTAAGTATTAGTGCTTTCACAGCATAGGTAAGCTATCCTTTGATAAACACTTGGTGGAATACTATTCCTGAGTTATGGTCTTAGTTTGGTAACCCAGCCAGTGGGGAGACAAGCCAGTCCAATTTTCTGCCGGTCTCAAGCCCGGATAAATGGGGAGAGTTGCTGCCTGGTCTAGCCAACCGAGTACGAAAACAGAGGCAAAAACTAAATAATGAATCTCGAGTCAATAATGGAATGCAATAGGTCTTAGTTTGGTATCAGCTTTTATCCACAGTAGAATTCAGTCCTAGCCCTCACAAAATGGGTAATTTCTAGTCGAAGGTTTGCATACTGAAATGCAATCGTAAAGTTCCAACCCTCGTGACATAGACATCTGTCAATGATAAAAGGAAATCCTTCGCATCTGTGAACTTCTGTTCTATCGCCTAATTTTATGACGATGCCACCGGGTACTTTTACAGACACATGTTCTCGACACATTTGCACGTTTTATGGCAACAGATGTTTGGTGTACGGTTGCCAATGAAGCTGTTTCTTATGAGTCGTATTATATAGCAATGTTCTTTTTACCATTTGTTATTGGTTTCCCGAGGGTCTGTTCATAAAAGAGTTGGAACAGATGTTTTAGAATATAATGGACCTTTTTGGTAAGAGTTGCAAGATATTATTACTCTCCACTCAGAGTAATTATTAATTTAATGGACCCTTCGATCTTGCTGAGGCGACCAGGCTGCCTGCACACCATGAGCGTGATGCTTGATGGAGCTATTCATCAATCGTTTGGGCCATGTAGGTAGAGGATGAGTGTTGCAGTGACGTTTCTCTCGTCTAAAACTGGAATGGCTCTCTCTCTCTCTCTCTCTCTCTCTCTCTCTCTCTCTCTCTCTCTCGTTCTTTGATCGGTAGCATTTCTGCTGAACAATCTCTCTTTCTCTCTCTCTCCCGTTCTTTGATCGGTAGCATTTCTGCTGAACAATCGAGGGACCCTAGGTTGGAATCGCGGATGAAAATGACACGCTCTGGTGAAAACGTATCATGCCCTTATTGACCCATTCAGTGAATTATGTACCTGGAGTTAGTCGAATGTGGTAGGTCGGTAACAGGAAGGAAAAGCGCAAAATCAGTTGCTAGCAATCGGAAGAATGACACGGTTTAGAGTTAACACCCCCTTCCCCTACCAAAGGGAGATGATGCATGTCCTATATATATATATATATATATATATATATATATATATATATATATATATATATATATATATATATATATATATATATATATATATATATATATATATATATATATATATATATTTGTGTGTATACTGTATATAATTTATATATAAATATATATATATATATATATATATATATATATATATATATATATGTATATATATGTTTGTATGTATGTATGTATATATGAATGTATGTATGCATGTATATATGAATATATATATATATATATATATATATATATATATATATATATATATATATATATATATATATATATATATATTTATATATATATGTGTGTATATATACATACTGTACATATGCATATATATAAGTACATATATGCATTTTTATATATTTGTGTGAGTATGTTTGTGTCAGTTTTGTAGATCTGTCAGTCCCGTGCATAAGAATTAATTATTAGTATAGCGTTTTCAAGCATTGATGTTCTGGCTAACTAAAGCGATTCCAGTTTCAAAGGAATCTTCAATTATAATTGTCCTCTTATTATTATGTGATTGTTGATATGCTCTTTTGTACTTTATGATCACTCATTTTTGGCCAAATGGTTCAGTATTTTACAGTACTGCTGGTGCTATTGCTCTTATTACTAATAATACTCATAATTCAAGAAAACAAAAAAAAAAATAAATAAATAAAAAGTTTTCAGAATTATATTCTTGCTACTACGGTTTTTTCATTCGTTTTTTTTTTTTTTTTGGTCGCTAGCTGATCACGTTGAGTCACGAAACGTCTCCATTGACAATCTATTGGTAATTTTCAATAGGTCCACTTGTTCCCCATATATTGTGTTTCGCATAGTCTGAAATACCGGAAGAGGCCGTTTACACCGGCCTTATATTGATGCACCATGTCATTCAACTTCATATGAAACCATCCTCCGGACACAGCCATTATCCGGTTGGTCCGATTACCAGAAAGACCATTCATCTTAGAGTTCCATGATGATCGGTCTCGAACGGCCATTTCTTATTCATTATCATAGGACTGTTATTCCTCAAGTTCTGAGACGGCGTAATTTGCGAACTTGCTTCCGCGATAGAGGTCAGAACTAATTCGTTTTCGTTAACTCTTATTGTTTCTATCTAAGTATCCTCCCTGACTCAAAGGTATATGTATGTATGCATATATATATATATATATATATATATATATATATATATATATATATATATATATATATATATATATATATATGTATATATATAGTATATATATATATATATATATATATATATATATATATATATTTATATATATATATATATATATATATATATATATATATATATATATATATATATATATATATATATATATATATATATAAAGTATCTCAAAAGACAAACTTACCCGATGAAGAATGTTTTTATTGTGCGATAGAATTGGTTTAATGTGTGTTCGTAACATCAGTATGTTTACCATTAGTGAATGCTCTGTCATTTTATATATGTTTAGAAATATGTCTATTTGATATATAGTTTGTATTTTTGTAAGGCCCTATATTTCGGCAAACCTCTTTTTCATTGAAAACGTGGTTTTACCAAAAAATCACATTCTTTTACATGTTTTTGTTTATAATTTCTTGAGAGAACTAAGTTTTTGCATGAACAACGTCTGTAGTCCAAATTTTAAAGACAGAAAGACATTTTTTTTTAGATGTGAGTAAAATTAATAATCATATATTTTGGTATTTAAATACATTTGCAGTTAACCATAACTATAGTTTGATTGGGGTCTTTTTTCGTCTTTAAGGGATGTTGTAACGTGAGAGAAATGATTTTTCCGATGCATAAGTCAATTATTTTTTCACTAAGGAATTCTTATTGTTCGGTGTTCAGGTGTTCGGGGATTCGTGTTATTATTATTACCGTTTTTAGTTTTCTGTAAAAGAAACCTATTGAGATGGCTTTGTTTGTCCGTCCGCACTTTTTCTGTCTGCACTTTTTCTGTTCGCCCTCAAATCTGAGGGTAGAGGGCTGCAAATTGGCATGTTGATCATCCACCCTCCAATCATCAAACATACCAAACTACAGCCCTCTAGCCTCAGTAGTTTTTATTTTATTTAAGGTTAAAGTTAGCCATGATCGTGCGTCTGGCAACGATATAGGACAAGCCACCACCGGGCCATGTCTGAAAGCTTCATGGGCCGTGGCTCATACAGCATTATACGTTGTACAGAAAACTCGATTTCGCCGAAGAAACTTCGGCGCAATTTTTATTTTGTTTTTTGTTCCTGATACTTTGGTTCCCGTTAATATCTAATGTTGGATTTAAATCCGTTATAGAACACAAATTACATGCTTAAGATGTTACGGATCTCAGGATTTTTCCAATTTCTATTCTGTTTGCTAGGAAATTTGCTTGTCTGCAAAATATTGAAACAGGCTGCCCATCACAATGATATGCAGCGTGAGTAGATGAATTTTGTGTTTGGTTATTTGACAAGAGTGTATACATAACTGAAATTATGGAATTAGAAATTACGGTCACGGCAAGAGAACAGTTTAAAATAAGCAAACAGATATTATAGGATTTCCACTATATGCAATATCTATAACTCTTATTACACAACGCATGCAGTATTGCTTTTCCTATTTTGGCGGGACTTTCTCCCTAAACTGTTTTAATAACATGTTCGTGATACAGGATACAGTGCACCGCAGTCTTTTTAAATATTGTTTTGTGATTTATATTGCAGGTAAGATGGCATACCTTCGAGACTATTTGTAAACCTCAGGAGGACAAGCGAACGCGGTAAGTAGATTGCACGAAATTTTCCAAGTCATCCTGGAGGTGGGGGTGGGTGGTAGGGGAGGAAGGGGGAGGGGAGGGGAGACAGAAATGCGAGCATGAAATTTACAAAACCGACAATGACAGAATCTGATTCTTCGCAACAAAGGATAATAATAGTGAACAGCCTGTTCGTCCACCCCAACCCTCTCCCTCCCTCCATGAAGCCTGTCTGTCTGTCTCCTCCTCCTCCTCCTCCTCCTCCTCCTCCTCCTCCTCCTCCTCCTCCTCCTCCGTTTCTAATAATCCTCACGGGGTGTTTCCTCACAACCTTAAACCCATCTTGCCAAGCATTTACGTTGACAGGCGGAGAGATATCATCTTAAATATGCTAGACAGTTTTTATGAGGGCTGTCACCCAATCCCTCTCGGCAGGCTGACACTCCGTCCGTCGCTGCCACATTGGGAAGACAGCGTAAACGTGATTTTGCATATATGCAGAGTGCATGGGTTTTATACATTCGTGGCCTATCCATTCATGGGTTATTCATTTTATCCCGCTAACATCATTCATTGCCTCGGCCCTGATGTGTGTACTACCGACGTATGTATAATATGTCCCTGTCTAGGGACAACCCTTGTCTGCATAGACGCGGTTTCCGTCAGTGATTTCGTGCGTGTGTGTGTGTGTGTGTGTGTATGTGTGTATGCTAGTGTGTACGTGTGTGTGTTTTTTTATGAGTTGCTCCTGTAGCGTTTGTTCGTTCTGCTGTTTTGCGCAACAGTTTATTTTCATCGGAATACGTGACTAATCGATGCTCTCTTTCCAAGCATTTTTTTTTTTTTTTTTTTTGCCGATTTAATTGTCGTGGGATTAGATGATTTTTGCTATTTTCCGTACGTCTTTTTGTCTGTCTGCGGTTCGTAAAAATGATGGATCGGAGAATTCATTACTGTCGTATGTCAAATTCAAATACTGGAGGCTTTGGTAATTCAAGATTTAGATCTGCTTAACAAACCGTTGTTGTTAGATTCATTTACGTTCTGGCTATATTAGTTTAATGAAATCATCAGTCATCACATCACATTCCATGAAAACATCATTCATCACATCACATTCCATGAAAACGTCAGTCATCACATCACATTCCATGAAAACGTCAGTCATCACATCACATTCCATGAAAACGTCAGTCATCACATCACATTCCATGAAAACGTCAGTCATCACATCACATTCCATGAAAACGTCAGTCATCACATCACATTGCATGAAAACATCAGTCATCTCATCACATTGCATGAAAACATCAGTCATCTCATCACATTCCATGAAAACGTCAGTTATCACATTCCATGAAAACACCAGTCATTACATCACATTCCATGAAAACATCAGTCATCACATCACATTGCATAAAAACATTAGTCATCACATCACATTGCATGAAAACATCAGTCATCTCATCACATTCCATGAAAACGTCAGTCATCACATCACATTGCATGAAAACATCAGTCATCTCATCACATTCCATGAAAACGTCAGTCATCACATCACATTGCATGAAAACATCAGTCATCACATCATACTGCATGAAAACGTCAGTCATCTCATCACATTCCATGAAAACGTCAGTCATCACATCCCATGAAAACACCAGTCATTACATCACATTCCATGAAAACATCAGTCATCACATCGTATTCCATGAAAACATCAGTCATCACATCACATTCCATGAAAACATCAGTCATCGCATCACATTCCATGAAAACATTAGTCATCACATCACTTGCATGAAACCATCAGTCATCAAATCACATTCATCAGTCATCACATCACATTCCATGAAAACGTCAGTCATCACATCACATACCGTTTTATGTCGCCTATTCTTTGAAGGGTAAATTGAGAATTTTTCCATTGAGACAAGAATTAATCTAATTTTTAAAATTAAAAACCCATTGCCATTTGCCCATAGAAATATGTCAAGTTTAGAAGTTTTTTTTTAGCCCTGAACACATTTCCGTGTTTTCTTCTCACTACAATCCCAGATTTTTCACCATTTCGAAAGCTTATTGCAGCTATAGGGGAAAAAACAAAGCCATTTGAATGTGTATTGCAGTTAGAGAAAACTTAGAACAAACGCCTTTTGACAGTATCGTGCATCTACACAAAATCTACTCTTACTTTTCACGTATATGAAGTAAATTGATTCCCTTTTATTATTTTTTTTTATTTCAGAATAGAGCCTGGAGCAGGATGCTGTGTCAGATATATTCAATAGAACTGTGTAGTCTGTTACTTTTACAGATTTTTCGGTATAAGTTTCGGCGATTCTTTTCAATAACTTTTCTGTAGTTTCAAGAATTTCAAAATGTTTGTATTTCGATGTAAAATTTATATGTACAATTGTTATTAGTTCGTGATCACAATTTTGACGGGTGACGTACTTGTTTTAAATATCATTAAAGGCACCGTGGTTCTTTTTTAGATCTTGTGATATGAAGGTAAAACGTAATGAATTAATGCTTGTATCACGATTTGGTATGATTGTGTGAAAATATTCTAACATCAACACGCTAAAATGTATTCAAAGCCTTACACAGGTATTTCAAATGCATTCAGTTATATATTTATATATATATATATATATATATATATATATATATATATATATATATATATATGTGTGTGTGTGTGTGTGTGTGTGTGTGTGTGTGTGTGTATATATATAGATGGACAGATATGTTTTTTTTTTGCACTGTATCTTTCTTCCTTTTGGAGGTGATGGTACAAAAATGGTTAAGCCCTTAGGGATAAGGTTGTTACCCTTCTTTGGTACTTAATTTCAGATGTGGACCTAGCAAATATATATATTTATATATATATATATATATATATATATATATATATATATATATATATATATATATATATATATATAAGAGAGATAGAGAGAGATGGTAACCAAAATTAATGTCTGCTGGAGTGAGATGCTACTGTGTGATTCCAGTCTTACCTTGCAGAGGCCAAGACCAGGGTTCGATCGCAGGAGACACATTTTGGTCTCGTTCCAGAAAAGGCCCCTGTGACCCTGTTGACCGAGGCAGTGAATTATGTACCCGGTTTTTAGTCGAATGTGGTGAGTGACAGCCAGGGTAGAAATCGGCATGGTTTTAGCAACATCATATTTCTGGTATCATTGCCTGTGGATACAATTTCTGGTATCATTGCCTGTGGAGACAAGACTCACGGGTTTGACTTGTCCTGCTTAAAGAAGCTGAATTAGCTTTACGGTAAATATAAAACATTTTCACCATATAAGTGTATTGTAATTTATCTCATGTGATACTTGCAGTAGATTTAACATAGGTTCCTATGGGATTGTTTCCCTTGCCTTCCAGCAATTCATATAATTGCTTATATCTGGAATCACCTCGGCTCAGTATGTCCGGCTTTGTCAGGTTTAGTGAAGAGGCTGGTTTTTGTTTAAATGATATATTTATTTTGGCATTTAACCTTGAATTTTCCATCTTTACATAACACTGTGCTATGTATAGAACGTTATTATGTGAGCAGATTATTCATTTTCGTGCTGATGTCCAAAGCCATCGTGCCACCAGTTGTAAATACTACCGCCAAAGAATATAATGAAAGTTGCTGTCTCATATCCTATGATAACTTGCCCGGTCGCATTTTCCCGAGATGTAACCGAGTACGGAACCTTTCCCTGAAAAAAGCAGGACGCAATATCTTAAAAACTAACCATAGAATTTTCTTGAAAATAATCTCATTGTGTTTCCCACACTCAAAGTACCGTAGAATTACTAACATACCTAACCTAACCCAGGGGCATAACAAAAAAACCGGGGCTGGTGCAGTACTAGCATACATCTCAGGAATTTGCTGCCCGGTCTGAGTAAACATTCCAGACTTATTTCATCGTACCTTATTCAGAGGAGTATTTCTCTGTTTCTGGTTAGACAAATCACAGCTACTGTTTACCAGCGGGTGATAGTAACAAAACAAAATTATGCTGATATGAGTTACTACTGTGTTTTATGTATATGTATCTGTACACACACACACGCATATATATATATATATATATATATATATATATATATATATATATATATATATATATATATATATATATATATATATATATATATATATATATATATATTTATTCTCTCCTAAGCAATACGTTTTGCAGTCAGTGGCATTATTTGCAGAGCTTACCTTTTTATTTAGACTTCGAATTAGCCTGTACTTCTTCACAGTTCCTCTTTGGGCGGGTCGGCAGGAGTTGTCGGCTAGCACTCGCTAGGCCCGAGTTCGATTCTCCGGCCGGCTAATGAGGAATTAGATTAATTTATTTTTGGTGATAGAAATTAATTTCTCGCTATAATGTAGTTCGGATTCCACAATAAGCTGTAGGTCCCGTTCCTAGGTAACCAATTGGTTCTTAGCCACGTAAAAATAAGTCTAATCCTTCGGGCCAGCCCTAGGAGAGCTGTTAATCAGCTCAGTGGTCTGGTTAAACTAAGATATACTTTTCTCCTCTTAAGGCAAGCTTCTCAGGAATAAGGAAAATTTTTCCCTTATTCCAGAGAAGCTTGCCTGAAAAGAAGAAGTATAGGCTGATTCAAAGTCTAAATAAAATGAGAGTATCCGCTAGTAATGCCATTGTGGTATATTATTTGACCATTTTGTGATACTATGATGTATATTCATTGTACGTTGTGGCTATGATGTAAAAGGTTTATTCAGCAGAATGATCTCAAGAGATTCATTCCACTGAATATTTCTCTCTCTCTCTCTCTCTCTCTCTCTCTCTCTCTCTCTCTCTCTCTCTCTCTCTCTCTCATAGCGCTGTCTGTTGATCTCTGGCGTAAGATCTTTTAAATTTGTTGTTTAAAAATGATAAACAAATGGGGGTCGTGCGGTTGTAAAGGGCATCGGTAACGACTAACTGCACCCCATCTCATGAATCAGGCCGGCAGCCCACCAATTAAGATGGAGTAGTTCTGCAAATCCATATTAATGGTGTAGGAGCCACATCCTACACCCCCCCCATCCTCTTGTTTCTCCCCCCTCCCTCCTCCCGTCCACCCCGAGAGTTCCTTCTCTTGTCCCTTAACGCTTCTTCCCCTATAATACAAAGGACGTTGTATGGATCGTGAGGAATTTTTATGTGTAGAGGGAAGTTTACAGTAAGCTGTGTTTAGGTATATCTTGGTGCCTGAAACTACTTTCCAACATTGATGGTAAAGGTTTTAAGTGTGGTGAAATTTAGTTACTTTGAAGAAAAAGTGACTCATGAAGTAGTTTTGCATTTGGACAAGAGAGAGACGGGAAAGAGTAAAACCAGAGTAATAATAGAAGGCGGTCTAAAGCTGTTCTTTCGTTTTGTAGTACAGGTTATTTTAAATTTATCTTATATCTCCCAGTTCAGTGAGTTTACGTCACCACAGAAATGTCAGTAGAATTAGATATAAAAGTTCAAACTTTAATGGTTGTCACAGATAATCATAGGAGTACTAATTAGGACTAATTCATAGACTGACATTGATATTGGATATGACATTTTCCATTCTGAAGATGGAGTACAGAGCTTGTGGCATAAAGTAGTGAGAGCCCCTTGCACAGGCTAAGCCGTACCGATATTTCCCTGACTCAGAGGTTAGGCAGTTCTGAACTGCTTTTGATATATTGAATTGTCTTGAGATTCTGGACGACACAAAGGATTAGGTACAAGACAGTCCATGCAGAACGGGGTGATGTATTGGACGTAGAAGCTGCGAATCCTAATTGCTGCTACTACGCTTCATACGTGTATCATTTAGTCTTCTATGAAGTTGACTTTAGGCCACTAATGCCTAATCGTTGGGTAACGTTTGTTTCAACAAAACAGGAAATTGCTACCTTTACCATTTTTAAAATTCTTTAATCAAATTAGCTTCAAGACAGAAATTACCGCAGTTTATTATAATTATATTATAAAATCAAGTTTACTTCTGCCTTTCACTTGTCCTAAGGGAATAATATAGTGGGAACGCACAAATTTGATATTAAACGGGTTGTTCTCAAAACCTCATGTAACACGGACTGCCAATTAATTCCTCGTGCCTCTCTTAGGTTTAGTAAATCCTGATTGCCAAATCCTTGTCTGCGTCAGGCATGGTCATTTCTCTTCGAAATGTTTTGTGCTTGATGATAACATTGTTAAGTCGTGCAGTTTGTTTTTGTTATCCCGATTTTTTTTTTTTAACTGAAAATACTGAAGGTAATTCCAGTTGGATGAACAATGTTATAAGCCCGATCTCTCTCTCTCTCTCTCTCTCTCTCTCTCTCTCTCTCTCTCTCTGTTAACTGAAAGCCCCATCAGATGGTATGGTAAAGATGGCTTTTTATTGTTCCAGTTCCAGAACAAAACAAAACAAAAATAAACACACACACACACAAACTGAAAGGAAGAACAGAAAAAGTAAAGAATGTCTAAGGAATTTAATCGAAAGGTCAGACAGAAGGATTCATACAACTTCTTACGAGAGGTAAATGAGAAAGTTATAGTGAAAACTTAATGGAATAAAAGATTAACTTGATCATATTCATCATTCGTTTGCCCATTTTTTCTTTTCATTTCATTTAAAGGTCATTTGGCTCCTATTACTCTAACTTACTTGTATTTAAGTTAAAAAGGCATTGGGTGTTAGCTTTTGTTTACTTGCTTCTATTCACATCTTTTGATTTAAGGGAGTCAGCCAGACGCCAGGTGCCTCTTTGATATAATACAAAACCTTAGCAGTTCCACATCGAATGTTATAGATCGGACATCTAAATTGCTTTAAAAATAAAATAACATAACAGAATAAACTAGAGAAATTAAGGGGGACACATATTTAAATGGCCTGAATTTTATAAATTTGTTTGTACAATATGAATTTATATCTTATACTTATATTTAATGAGTATGATGGTTGTTAATATCAAGATGATATTCTTCATTCTTATCCGAGTGCAGCAAATACTTCGAGAAAGCTTAGGAATATAAATGCCAATCTTTATTTACAATGTTCTCCGTGCAGTTTTATCAGTGGATTTCTCTTTGCATTATTATGACTTATAATAAGAACGAATCGTAACATGTTTTCACGGGACATTTGTTTCTGCTTGAATCATAATTAGACGCCTATTCTGAAGTCAACCATGAGGACAAGAAATCAGAAACTGCCAAAAATAGCATCGTAGTTCCTAAATCTGAATAGAAACTAATCTTTACTTGGGAGATTTTTTTTATCTTGTGTACAATGGGGAGCTTGAAATCGGCTTTTTTATCCCTTTATTTATTTTAGATACTGGTCTTTTGTTTAGTAATGGAAGAGTAGACTGACAGTATCATAGCTAAGTATCTGTAGAAGTTTTATTTCCTAATAGCAATAGTCATTAGTTTGTACAGTTCAAATGGCCTCATTTGCTGTATAAAAGAAAATATAAAAAATGTTACGATGTTATTACTGAATCTTTTTTTCTTTTTTTGGTTGCGTGCTGCTTTTTATTCGTCATACATTCTTCATTTGCATGGTGAGACATTGGCAGTAAACAAAAGAGCCTTATTATAATAAGCCATTAAATATATTTACATGCAAGACATACAGGTACATTACAATATTTTGTCAAGGACGTTTTACACCTTTAAAATGATATTAATTCAGTTTTATTAATTATTCTTTGTGGTAGCATCCATGAAGTGAACGAAAGAACCTTGTGAAGTTCACTTTATCATTCTGTTACCAAACATATTCAACCTAAGAATATTTTGCCTGTGATACAGTTCCGTTGCAACAACCCATTCCTAGTCCTTGCAGCCTGCATGTGTTATCTCCTACTTATTAATCTGTGTTTCTTTAAAACAATCTTTGGAGCTTTATGTTTTGTCGATTATTATGTTCGTATATTACTTTCTCTTGGCTCTGTTTTTAACGTTTTGTTCATTTGGCATTTTTATTTTGTAGCCTTGTTCTACAGGAATGCGTGTGTATTGTGAGTTAAAATGTCCCTTATTCCTGACAACTTATACTGTATGTTGGCTGCTTACCATAGTTCTAGAGGGGTGTGGACGCTGACAGATAAGAAGATAGACGTGTCTGCATGAATGTGCTTATTCCTCTTCATTTCTCAAGGAATTTTGAGTGCTTTGATGTTTACATTGCGGCTTGGAAGTTTATAGTCTATCGAGTTTACATCAAGAAACGTACAGTGTTAATACAGATATCAGCAGTTGATGTTATGAGTAATTAGTGTTTACTTTTTTTTTGTCAGAATTATGGTCCATACGACACCATCGCTTCTTTTCATAAAATCTTAAGTGTAGACGTATCCATATATATATATATATATATATATATATATATATATATATATATATATATATATATATATATATATATATATATATATATATATATATTTATATGTATATATATATATATATATATATATATATATATATATATATATATATATATGTGTGTATACATATTTATGTACATATACATATGTGTGTATGTATATACACATACATATGTGTGTATATATACAAAGAGAGAGAGAGAGAGAGAGAGAGAGAGAGAGAGAGAGAGAGAGAGAGAGAGAGAGAGAGCTTGCTTCTGCAATGCTTGGAATAATTACTGATTACAACGTACTTTATATCATCGGAAAGATGATTTAAAGTGTGGTAAAAACTGTATATTTCTCTTACATTTAGTTTAGTGTAAAGTAAAGTATGGGCAGTTTTTTGAATAACTAAGTTTTCACCTTTAATTTCTTTTGCTTTCATTTTTGTAGCATTGTGATAAAGCACAATCATTCATTTGCAACTTGGCAACAGTGTCATTATCTTATAGTCCAGCTTGAAAACTACCAAAGAGAAATTTGTTGAACGAGTTTCAGTAAAGAAGCATACTAATTGTTGCAATTTATCTTTGTTTTACTTTCCGAAAGCTGGCAAGTATACTGAACGGCATTTGATGCCAATTCATCACAGTTTCGTTGGTTGAAAAATACAGTTTTGTATCCTGTACGTTTTTATTGCATATATTTATTTACGGCAAAGTGTAGAAATTAGTATTGGCACAGATTTTCCATGAGTAAAAAACTATTGTATATTATTGATCAGGAATGGTTATTACCAGTTAGGTCTTTATAAAGTGTTTTTTCATGTCCAGGATTATATATCCTCTGTGCCATCATTAATCTTAAAGAAATTGCGTCAGATGATTGACAGTGTGAGCAGCTTTGGAATTGTGTTTGAATTTAGTAATCGTTTTTTTTTTATATACACAGGTTCAGGTTACACAGAAAAATAAATCCTTACAAGCATACATCCGGAAGATTGAATACCCTTTTGGAAGGTCGAACTTCCATCGAAACAGTGAATGGGGTCAGTTGCCAAATATGCAGACAGGAAACAGTGGACATGCTTTTTTCGGGGGATATTGCGGTGCAGATGTATTTTTATTGCACCACGTGTGTTTATGGGTTTTATAAACACGTCGTGATCGCTGGTGTTTTATCTGTGTATGATGTGTCAGCGTGTTTAAAGCGCCCAGAAAATCTGTTTGTATTGCTGTCTTCGTGTTTCATGCCTGGGACCCTGGCTTAATGCCGTTAACGGCACATTTGTCTATGGTGTTTATAGACATTTTGGATTAGCCTGTTTACCGTCACGCATAACATTACTCCCTTTTTTTCTCTTTTCCCTCTTCCTTTTCTTCATCTTTCTTTCGTTTCGTGAAGTGATAAAATTACAGGCGTTTCGCCATTTCGTGATGCGTGTGGGCCAAATACGAGGGCCAAAGCCCATTTAACTTTAAATGTA
>NC_089759.1:13391656-13396656 GCF_040412425.1 Macrobrachium rosenbergii
CCAGTATTTAGGGGACCACATTTGCAGAATCTGCAAAATCAGTAGTAAGACCAGGGAGTATCGACCATTTTTCTCAGTTTTGTATTTTTGCAGATCTGCAGTCTTCCATTTTAGGTCAGAAATGACCAAGCAAAGTCGTTTAAAACCCAGTAATAAGTAGCAACCTTTTGGAGTTGCCTGATGTCTTCTCAGCTTGTCATGCACACTTCAGTTTTGCCTTAAAATAGTCTCTGCTGAAACTACTGTAGCAACATACGTAGTTTCAGGTTAGCAGTTATCACTCTCGTTTATTTTTCGTCGGAGAAATAGACTTCATGAAAAATAAATTTTAGACTTTTTTTTCACTTTTAAGTTTAGTCAGCGTCTTGAGTGTTAAACATTGGATGTTATTACCGGAGATATTTAAGGTGTTGGTTTTGCATGAAGGGAAACGTAAAGGATTAAAGTATATTAAAAGTGGACTAGCACAATTCGAGGTACAGAGAATAAAGTAGAGGAGACCCTGCATGCTTACCGACTGCAGCAGTCAAACTGCGTTTTTAAGGAAAGTGCAACATTGATTTTTAGTTTTGTTTGAACCTGTAAAAAGGTGAATACTTAGCCCTATAATCTGTTATTTATTTCACCGTAAATTTCACTGATCATTTGAGATGGTTTCTTGAAGAAATTCCAGCTTCCATTTAAAAAAAAAAAAAAAAAAAATAAATAAAACTTAATATGGTGGCTCCTAAAATGAGAAATTCTGTAATTGAGGTCAGAACAAGTTGATATATCTTGTGCTCCGTTTTTTTAAAGTCTGATGAAATGATTATCTTAGATATAATATTCGGCTATAGAATAGATATTCAAGTGACTGCAGATTATTTCCCACCGGGAGTCAACCTCAGGACGAGAAACGTTAAACCTCATGGCTACCCTCTGGAACTTCCGCGATGAAATTTGATACAGGTTTCTGCCACGACGCTAAAGCTTAGACGCGACTGTCAAGCGAATCGTTTCGAATTATTTTTGTTTCTGTAGACCTCAGGTGTAGATCACTTTAAAGATTTCCATTACGAAAAGGACCGGGTGATAGTCAGCGGAAAAAATTGTTGGTTAGCCCTTTGTAATCCAAGTCATGAAAACATGTATGATTGTGTTTCCGTTATTTGTTCCCTTAATCACTTGTGCAGGTCCTTGGATCAAATGGATGCTGATGACCTCCTCAAGATACAAAAAAAACATATTTTAATTTTCTGTATCCAGTTGGAGGGCCGCGAAAGTCGAAGAGAGCGTAGGGGCTAAGACAAACTTGGATGTGGATATTGCACAGAAAAAGTGCAGGGTCTTTTTTTTTCGGTAAAATGAAGATCTTTTGAAATTAACTGTATTAGCACTGGTATACGACTGATACTGCAGCATGGAGATGTACTGTATCTTTTCGGAAAAAAAAAAACAGGTAGCGGCGCTTTAAGGGAAGCATCTTGTGTGCTCTATCCATATTTATTGCCAGTTTTCATTATTCATGTCTGTCCATTTTGAGGAGCAAGAACTCCTATGAAACGAATAATAAATTAACTGTGAGGAAACTCTTTGGAAAGTTTCCGTAAAGCATAGTCTTTAAGTTTTCTGCTCATTATTATAAATAGGCTCATTACTCAGCATTCATAAATTACATTATTTTCTTACGACTTTAAAACTATTAACATCTAATGATGGTTCACATTCTAAATTTTGGCCTTCAGGTTAAGTTCCTTTTAAAAGTCAAATTTCCAATGTGCACATGACAAACCATATTCAAGTTCTCACATGCCCGAGCCATAGGAACGTAGGTGTTTCTGTACCCGAGAAACCTAAAGGATGCGTAAGAATTTTTTTTTTTTTTTTTTTATTCCAGCGGGATATATAAAATTCATAGGAAAATCCGGTCTTCCTCATAAGGTATAAACGTTACCCTTTAACAGAAAGGAGTATTTTACTTCTTGTGTGATTTCACATTTCTGTTTTATGGATGTATTTGTGTGTTGGTACGTTATCAAGAGTCTTGCCGATAACGGTCGTTTCAAGTTAAATTTTATAATGTTGAACATTATGTCGGATGTTGAGAACATTACGTTGAGTGTTGAAGAGGGAGTCCCTTTGTGACATTTTCAAGGCAAATTCCTTCTGTCTTAACAAAACATTTTATTCTGTTGAAACGTACGTGCCCTTTCTTTGTGATTTTCTGCTAAGATAACCAACCATTTCCTAAGTTTAGTGCAGAACAGTTTTTTTTATTTTTTGATAATTTCATATATTAATCAGAGTGAAAAATTATCGGAAAACCTGTACCGCAACATTGGTGATTTTTTTTATATTTTATATATGTTAAATTAGGGTAGGTCGAAATACGATCTCGAAAATCATAGATTTTAATATTTGTATGTCAATTGATTACACAGAAACTTATGTGAACGACTGCATGTGGTGCAAATGAATGTTGTAGAGAAAAGAATGATTGAGTCTTTCTTTTTATTTATCAACTTGAAAATGTGAAGAATTTGGTCTTCCATTCTCACGGCTAACTGCTTTCAAGGTAGAAAATGTCTTCATTGCATTGGGCACTGTTAAAAATCCCATATAATACTTTGAGAATGTAAAATTACTCTTCTAAAATATAGCCCTAAAGTATCTTGTCCACACCGAGTAGATTTTTTTTCTTTTTCTTCTGAATAATTAATTCTTCCTGCGCGATCAAACCTCGCTCGCTCCCTTGCGAGCGCTATGAAAATTTGATCAAGCCTCTAACCTTAAATAAATTGCTAAGTTAAACTTAGCACCCTGACTTTCGAAACAAATTGCATTATTCATATGGAACAGAGCCATTTCAAGTTCCCTTCCACGGCGGATTCATGACACACGCACATACATGGATGGACAACACACGTACGTACACGGACAGATGCATCTTCAGATACGTACATATATCTTACATGCTTGTGGAACACATTCTCTCTCTCTCTCTCTCTCTCTCTCTCTCTCTCTCTCTCTCTCTCAGAATATTCTCGTGTAGAATGCTGTTATGGGTATTATCTATATCAGTAATACAATGTTATGAGGTTCATGTTGATAAGGTCAATCGTTTCGCTATCATAAAAACAGTAAAGTTATGAGTCTTCTTGAAATGGTGAAGTATCTTGCTCCAAGGGAAATTCTTTTATTGCATTTTCCCCCGTGTGAATCATATTTGTTAGATACCGTTATCAGCATGACGAAAGTTCCCTGTAAGGTTAATGCTGATTCTCTCTCTCTCTCTCATGTCTATTATATATTTTTTATGAACATTTTCGTTATTTTATACTTACTACTTGAATTATGTTTTTTAGTAGAGTTGTTTCATATACAGTTCACTTTTCACATCTAGAATTCTCTCTCTCTCTCTCTCTCTCTCTCTCTCTCTCTCTCTCTCTCTCTCTCTCTCTCTTTCTCACACACACATCCTTTAATTATTATTTCTTCAACGGAATCTTTCATTCATATTGAATGTTCTCGTCAAGTTTCCTCTTCTTGCAACGCCCCCCTCACCTCTCATGCCCCCTTACCCCTCCCTCAGTTCATCTCTTAACCCGTTCAACCTCCCTTCTTTCTCTCACAACTTCCCTCTCCCTAAGCATCACCACCTCCTCTGCCTATCCTCTCCTTACCCCCTTCCTCCTCCTCTTCCCCCCCCCCATCCTTCCCCCATAAGCAGAACGTGTTGTTATTATCTTTCTTTTCCATCTACATGTGCCAAATGTTAAGCTCATCCAAGACCTATTATTCATCTTGCCTTTTGCACCTCACATTATGTACATCTTTGATCATCTCGTACGCATTGCATTTCTCTTGTACCAGTACGGAGAAGTAGAGTAGAGGCGGTTTTTGACTGGACAATAGATACTACTTCCCCTATCCTCCCCTCCTCCCCTCTCCCCTCCCCCCTCTCCCCTCTCCCCTCTCCTCACTCCCAGACGTCCCTCCTATCCAGCCTCTACCTTGTCCCCCTCCCAATTCTCATGGGCCGGTAAGCACTGCATGGAGGAGACACCTTCCCCCCTCCCCTCAACAACACCTCCTCCTCCTCCCCCTCCTCCCCTCCTCCCCCTCCCTCTCATCCTCCTCCCTCTTCAGTGCATGTGAGGTGAATCGGCGTGATCCTCCTCCCTTTTAAATGTGCCATTTCATGCAATGTCCTCCATGAATACTTCGGGGCAGACGCGAAGGAAGGCCGACCTCATGACACAGTGATGAATATGGCGGCGATAATGCTCATGATGAGATTTGCTTGTTTGGCTGTTTACCGCTGTCGAAGATGATGCCTGTGATGCCGACGACGACGACGAGGGCTGATTGATGCATGACGACAACGGGAACACCGCCGATAAGAGATACCGATCAATTTTGATAAGAAGGGATCGCCGCCGGGATAAGTATGAAATTGGGTGGTGATCGCGAATTATGGAAATGATGAGTCATGAGGGATGCCTCTCGCGTTGGGGGTGAATTATTTCTTTTGGAGGGTGCAGGGGGAAGGAAGGGGAGGGAGGGGGAAGTTACGGTCATGAAAATGATCGCAATAGTGACTTGGACAACGAAGAATGAGGAATATAAGATGAGAGAGAGAGAGAGAGAGAGAGAGAGAGAGAGAGAGAATATTTAAACGAAGCAGGTTAACCATCGAAGGGAGAAGAGGATGAATTTAGACAACGAAGATTGAGGAATGTAGGATGAGAGAGAGAGAGAGAGAGAGAGAGAGAGAGAGAGAGAGAGAGAGAGAGAGAGAATATATTTAAACGAAGCAGGTTAACTATCGAAGGGACAAGGGGATGAATTTGGACAACGAAGAATGAGGAATATAAGATCAGAGAGAGAGAGAATATATTTAAACGAAGCAGGTTAACCATCGAAGAGAGAAGAGGATGAATTTGGACAACGAAGAATCAGGAATGTAGGATGTGAGAGAGAGAGAGAGAGAGAGAGAGAGAGAGAGAGAGAGAATATTC
>NC_089759.1:13401656-13424156 GCF_040412425.1 Macrobrachium rosenbergii
TGTACCTCACAGTTGTTAAATAAAGAAACGGTTTTGTACGTGACAGTCAGTAAGCTATAGTGAGTCTCAGCGTATTGTAAGAATGAAATGGGCCTAGTAACGGCATAACCTTCTTCCTAATGAACACCATAATATTCTTAGGAAGCTTGAATTTCAAGTCAGTTGCCCCTGCGGGCTTGTTCCATATGAATAGGGTTCATCTTCTATATAATAATAATAATAATAATAATAATAATAATAATAATAATAATAATAATAATAATAACTGGGATACTTGCTGGAATTTGGAAATGTAATCGAGAGATGCTGAGTAATATTCTCTGGAGCCATTCCTTCATAACTGGAGAAGTGTGTACTGTATAGATGACGAAAACGCTATGCATATGTTTATTACGTAACCGTGCTTTATAGACAGAGGTGTTCACACGAAGTATCGTCGAAGGTCATAAAATTAAATTAATGGCGGTTCTCCAATTGACTCTTATGCATTAAGTCATTAGGTAAATCACCATAGATTAATAACCTTAGTCAGAGAACAGTTATGTCAGTAATGTTAGTCCGACTGAATACTTTGTAATGTATTATTTTTTTATATGATTTTTTTCAAAGAGAGTCTTTGATGTTTGTCTTGGTGCTGAGGAATGTAGAAATGTAGCCTGCAATGGCATAAGTATATCTTAGTTTAACCAGACCACTGAGCTGATTAACAGCTCTCCTAGGGCTGGCCCGAAGGATTAGATTTATTTTTACGTGGCTAAGAACCAATTGGTTACCTAGCAACGGGACCTACAGCTTATTGTGGAATCCGAACCACATTATAGCGAGAAATGAATTTCTATCACCAGAAGCAAATTCCTCTTGTTCTTCACTGGCCGGTCGGAGATTCGAACTCACGACCAACAGAGTGGTAGTTGAGAACGGAAGCCGCTCATCCAGCGAGGAACTTGCAATGGCATAAGCACAATTGCAAATAGGTGATAAAAAGCAATGATTGAAAGTCATCGTGTTGTGGAAGTCCTTATAGAAAACTATTTAAAAAGAGTTGATTTATCGTCTTTAATAATGCTGCCTTGAAGTGCCTAAAATTCGGTGTTTTCATTTTGTTTGTTAACGATTTTATCAAGGTCAGCATTATGTGTGTGATGTCTACCTGTAGGTATCGGTATTTACTGAGATCATAAAGGTTTATGGTTATCACTTGCAAGAATTACGTTACATACTTACTTCGCAGACTGAGATGAATACAAAAGTCGCATAGTGTGGAAATGCAAGAACTGAAACGAGAACAAAATAAAATAAAAACTCGATTAAAACAGAGTAGATCGCGGGGTCTTCCTCGCCTAGCAAACTGGACAGTCAGCCAGTCCCCCTGGGAAGCCATCAGCCAAAGCGGGTCTGGCGTGTCTCCGTTGGGGGGAGTGTGTGAGACGGAGGGATTTGGGGGGCAGGGGGGTGGTTTAGGTTGGATGGTGGGGGAGTGAGACAACGCGGACAACGCTGCTGATCACGACAAGAAAAGTTGGCGACCACATGAATTTTGTAAGATCCGTTCACCGGAATAGATTGAACTTTAAGGGCGGTCTTACATATTTCAGATATGGTGGTTATCGGATTACCGCTTAGAGTTTTAACACGCGAGATGCTGCGCTCCTCACCCACACCTCCCGATTAATTATGCTAAGCGATGTATTTGTCTAGCTGCGTTTTGTTTGAAACTGTACGTGTCTTTGTTTGTCCCAGGTGAGTGTGTGTATTTGTTTGTTGTTTATTCAAAAACCTTTTCATGCTATTATCATTATTATTAGAAGAGTGTCTACGTCATTTATAAAAGATCCCATAACGCTACTGTATTATCTGCATAAACAACGCAACCTCTTTAATACTGGAATCATCATACTCGGAAAAAAAATGGAGAAGAATTCAAAGGTCAACTCGGTTCATTTTTTCATGGCGGCCTTTCGATCCATAGCCACCAAACAGTTGAATTATATAAAGCGTTTGCCTTTCCGTAGAACTAAAACTGAAAGAGGGAGAGAGATATCGTGACGAGAAAAATACATATCACAGGTATCATTTGTATATATATTTTAATCTCTTGTGTGAGGATGCGTTTTGCGATCAGCGCTTCGAGGCATAGTTTAAAAAAGATCAACCACTTACCTAGAAACAAATGCTAATTTGTGGATTCTGTAACGATAAATATATACGGACACACACACGTGTATAATTTGTATATATATATAACTATATATATATATATATATATATATATATATATATATATATATATATGTGTGTGTGTGTGTGTGTGTGTATATATATATATATATATATATATATATATATATATATATATATATATATATATATATATATATATCTTGATCTTGTCTGTGTATGTAGGTGTGCATTTTAGAGTAAAAGATGTAAACGACTTGTCTGAGGGTAATGCAATCTTTTGCGTCGATGGAGTGAGCAGTTTGAAAAGGTTGAACATAGAGTATAGAAGAGAGGAAAGTCTGAATGATGCAAGATTCGAAAGAGTTATTGCACATCCAAGAATGTTTGTGGCCCTTCTGTTGAGGATGTTAGGAGGACATGAAAAAGTTAGAGAATGTAAAAATGTTTCTGTGGTCGATGGAATTACATGTGGGAGGGAGCGGACTGATGTTGAAAGTATTATAGAAGGGCTGGAGATGTTTAAGCAAAGCGTTTGTTAGGATATGTAGACGGGAGAAAGACTGGTTTGGTGTCAAAGTGGCTTGAGACAAGGGCGTGTTATGTCTTCTTAGTTGATTGATGTTTAGTTGTATGCTATGATGAGAAAGGTCATAAAAATAAGTTGCCACTCTAATGCAACTTTGTTGGTGGGGAAAAGATTGCTGATGGTTTCTGACGTGGATGATGAATGCCGATGATAATGTTGATTGGTGACCAAGAGTGGAAGACGCAGAGACTGGTGAAATAGTATAAAGTTATTTGCAAATGGAAGCTGAATGTGAATGTTAGCGAGAGCTAATAAAGACCGGGAAATTGAAGCGAGTTGCTACTGCTGTCGTTGAGAAAAATGTATTAGATGATGGTAGGACAGAAGTAAGTTGATGAATAGGCATAAGGAAGGTAACAGGAACTTATCAGAAGTAAAATGTCTAAGAAAGTTAGAACTGGAATTTATGAACGGAATGTTCATCAAAGTGAAGTGTTGATGTCTTATGCGAATGAAAGTAGAAATGTGGAAGTTATTCAGAAGTATTGTCTGGATAGTATATGTCAATTATCGAGGGGTGGAAGTGCGTGAAGTATATAGCTCGTAGATATGGCTAAAGTGTGGTAAAAAGGGTAACGGAGTTGACAGAATAATTTGAGTGTTTTGAGTATTGTCTTAAGGGGAGAATGAATAGAATAGTTTGCTACAAGGTTTTGGGAGAGAAGAAAATATGGACTTCTATAAAGGCGCTGGTAGGTGTTGCAGAGACGCTGGGAGGAATCTCTAGGGTGCAGATAAGATTGACGTGATTGGCGCTGTGTGTAAGGTAGTCAATGCGTTACAAATGATTTGTCTGTATGGGCGTATAAAGGGGGTCGTCCTTTTATTTAGCTGTTTTTTTTTTTTTTTTTTTTTTGTCCTTGACTGCTTCTGTAGGTGAAAATGGCTTTTTTTTTTTTTTTTACTGTAAATGGTATCAGCCTTTGCTTAGAGTCAAGAAAAGGGAAACTTGTGTACACTGAATACAGTGTCTTTCATCCCAAAGTACTCTGTAGCACTCCTCCCTGACGAGTATGTAAACATATGTATGATTTGATTATCTTTTTTGTAAATGTATGAATTATGTACAGTTAATATGTGCATGGATATATATTTCATACAGTATGCACTGTATGCAGTCTGCTTTCTGGAAAGGTTTTGTTTCCCACAACTCGCTTCTTTCCTTGACGAAAGCTCTTCGTTTCTTTGTCTTGTATAAAACTATTTTTACTTTCCCAATCTTCAAGTTTTGTAGAATTCCGTTGGAACTTGTATACGTCTGTATATGCAATTTATACTATAAATTCATCTCACGTAATCGGTTTTATGATTTTTATTTCTTCTACTTTTTCATATTCCTACTGTACCTTCTCATGTATTCAAGATTTCAAGTTGCTGAAACATTCATTGATTTGGTTTAGCGCAACCAAAATCATCATTCTTGATGATTTTCCTGGTCGTGCCATTCTCTCCAATCTTCATGGATCTTATGAATTTGGTATTATTAACAAAGCAAAGTCTATCTTCTCATCCCGCATCCAGATTTCTGCTGAATAAGTTATTTTTGATTAACGAGCCACATCTAGAATTATCATATATTTTGCTAGAGCACTTAAATTTTATCTCTCCTTGTCTCCTCCTTCAACCTTTCACAACCTGATTACTTGAGGCTCAAAATACCAGTTCCTCACTCACTGCTCCGTCAATCTTGCTTTATCAATCAGTATATGCTGGAGCATTTTGTTTGATATTATATATATATATATATATATATATATATATATATATATATATATATATATATATATATATATATATATATATATGAAATATTTATCAATGGGTAACGTCTACTGGAGTCGCTGAATAGGTTTTCGTGTCACGGGTTCGTGTCCCGACGATACCAATTCATTTATCACTCATATAAATTCCCCTTCGGCGACAATTCTCCAACGGAGATATCCCGAGGTAGCGTGAATTGATATTAAGCGACATTTTTGATTATATATATATATATATATATATATATATATATATATATATATGATTATATATATATATATATATATATATATATATATATATATATATATATATATATATATATATATATATATATATATATATATATATATATATATATATATATATATATATATATATATATATATATATATATATATATATATATATATATATATATGTGTGTGTGTACATACTCCTGTCGGTCATCCTTGGCAGGACGTGTGGAATGCGTATGATTTCTGAAAAGGGGAAGGAATACTGTACAGTGTATTTTGGAGCTGTTCTAAAAAATAGGAAAAACCATGCCAACATTGCAAAAAATATGTATGATTATGTAAAAACTCCAGGCTTCATTCTCAAGATTCATTTTGCTTTCTGCTTCATAATTTTTATTTTTTTATTTCTTTAATATCTCTCTCTCTCTCTCTCTCTCTCTCTCTCTCTCTCTCTCTCTCTCTCTCTCTCTCTCTCTCTGGTGTTTACTTGGGAACTGAACTCTTGTTTTATGGCGCAGTTAAACCTCATCCTCAAAGTCTGAGGCTCAAATGAAGGAATGTTGCTCATGATGTTCAATCATCTAAAGCAAATCTTAAAGATCGCCTACGTCGCATGTATTTCCAGGGCTAATGAAACACGGTCCTTATTTTACGAACTTGACTACGGTTTAATAATGAGAGTATCACACTTGCAAGCATATTCTTTCAAGCAACAGGAGGCTACTCTCGCCAGCCACCCAGTCATCACACTTTCAAGATATCGCTTTCTTAATCAGCTAGCCTTTGGACTTAATTATAACCCATAGCCACCTGTACAACACTGACCTTAGGTCATTCCTGGCGTAGGTCTGACATAAGACTACAAACGATCATTTATACTTTTAACACCCCCCCCCCTTTTTTTTAGGGTGAGGTGGTCCAGAGTAGATTGCTTACTCATGTCCAATGAGGATGACTTTTCATATTTTTTTTTTTAAATGCTAAGAGCTGTTTCAAATAAACTTTATATCTTAGAGTCGTACATCAATATCAAGACTCCAGATACTGGTGTGTTTGTTGTCGCAGATTGAGTGGTGATTGAATTTGATTCCATTATGATGGAAATAAATTTGATACAACTGGTTTTCTCTCTCTCTCTCTCTCTCTCTCTCTCTCTCTCTCTCTCTCTCTCTCTCTCTCTCTCTATATATATATATATATATATATATATATATATATATATATATATATATATATATACATATATATATATGTACATATACAAATAAATATATATGTACATGTGTGTGTGTGTTTGTGAATGTGTTGTATGTCGTCGGAATTTAGGGGTGCAGGTATCATAGAGAAACCAAGAGAGAGAGAGAGAGAGAGAGAGAGAGAGAGAGAGAGAGAGAGAGAGAGAGAGAGAATTTTACTATATGGTTGATGTTTTGCCATATGGTTATTCGGGATTACTGAAATCTCTGAATGACCCAAAAAAAAAAAAATCCCACTCACAGAACAACAAAACAAAAATGAAGGAAAATGAAGTTTCATCGTCGATTAATTCACAATGACTTTTCGTGAAAAGTTGTAGTGATACTACGAGTGGCGGGAGAGTGAGGCTGAAATGAATTAACCCCGGGACTTGAGTCACGTTCGCGTGTAAGCGCTAAGGACCCTTTGTCTGATATGCTATTTTTTCTTTTCTTTTTCTTTTTTTTTAATATTTTCGGATTACGATATAAAATAATTTTTTTTTTTTTTTTCTCTTCTTGATTAACATAACGTTCAGCTTAAATTGATAATGGCTAGCCTTAGTTATTGTTTTGTAATATAAGTTTGGAAAATGTTATCATTGCAAGTAGGTTAGTTTAAAGACACTCACTATGTATGAAAGAGAGAGAGAGAGAGAGAGAGAGAGAGAGAGAGAGAGAGAGAGAGAGAGAGAGTGTGTGTGTGTGTGTCTGCGTTTATACTTTGAGAAATAAACAGAAGTTGTCCAATAAAGTTTTAAAGTAGAAGATATATAACTGACATGTAATCTTGCTACATTTACCCTTTGGAGCCATGCTTTGGAGTTCTTTATATATATATATACACACACATATATATATATATATAAATATATATATATATATATATATATATATATATATATATATATAAATATATATATATATATAAATATATATATATATATATATATATATATATATATATATATATATATATATATATATATATATATATATATCGTATTTTACAATAGTATTGTAGGATATGGGGAAACAAACCGTGTACACCTAAGCCCTTGGATCAATATCATATAGCACAAAGCTGTCAAATTACTATTGTATCAACTGCAAATTCTTACAGGAGTAATGAAGTTTTGGCAGTTTACCTCAGTTGAGGAGTCATTTCCAACTAAAGGGACCTAAATTGCTCCTCCATTTTTGTTATAAATGTGAGGCTTGCAAAATAATATTTTATGTGAGGATTTCAGGTTTTCTGTAAATATTGTATTAAAAGAAACCATGCTTTTCTTTGGCTGTACAATATGCTACAATTGGGGTAATGTGACGGAGAAGAAAAGTATGCATGTCCATTTTTGCAGGATCAGAGAAGTAATGTAAATAAAATTTAAGTTGCTGATGTTTCACGATGGTACAACGTTAATGGGTGGAAATGAAAAGTAGTTTCAGTGGCAGTTCATAGGGTATGAGAAAGTTTACAGAGGTTCAAGGCGAATGTTACCTAGAGTCACCTTATGAGGGTAAACAGGTGGATGGAAAACAGATTGCAGACGACTGACTTGTATAAGAAACTTGGAGTAAATATTAAGATGTTGATGAATTGAGAGATTTAAATCAGAGATTAAGAACTAATGGAATGCATCTGAAGCTCTGCAAAAGGTTCATAAAACAAAAAAAGTGCATAAGAGACTGAGTGTGGCAATGTGTGAAGGAAATTCTCAGCCTCCTTTTCTAGTGGTGAATGAAATGTTTTTATCAATTACAAAAAAAGAATTTCCTTAGAGGAATACTCGACGTCTTGGGAAGTATGGACGGTTTGTTAGGTGATGAATGTAAATTTAGAACGACTATATGGTAGAAAAAAGTTAGCATAGTGGAAAAGAAGTGAGAAAGTTCTCAGATACCCTGTTTAGTCACAGTTAAGTTAAAGTCCTCCTGGGCCTCTGTAGGCTCATAGGGCAGGCGCTGATCTCCTGTTTCTCGGTTTTTTCGGACCGTTTGGTTGACGGGCTGCCGGATTTTTTTGCAGTGGCGCAATCTGAGCCATCATTGAGCTGCAGGATTTGAACCCCGGCCCTCTCGACTGGTAGCCGAGAATCATATCACTACCCCACCCTATTTATAAAAAAAAAAATAATGTTATTGGAAAAGGTGTGTAATTCTGAAATCTCTTTTAGGAAGGATGGTCCAGAAACCTAAAAAGTGCTGGGTTAACAAGAGTACCAAAAGAATGGCTTTTTAGGCGGTACCTATTTTTATCGTCCCTTCCAGAATCTATTACAAATTAGGCTTTCATTAATGTTCCCGGTCAGAACAGAACTGTGTCTTGCCTCTGTGGATTCTTAACATATAGGTATAATCAAAATTCTTTCATCCACGTTGCTGGTTCTTAGAGTTTAATTACCAAAAACTGAGAATGTCTGCTCAAGGTGATAGGTGATGCAAAATCTTGAGAATTCAACCTGCTGCTAATGAGACTTTTGTTTATGTAAGGCAGTTAGAGAACAAAGTGGATGTGACTGGTTTAACTCATCCAGTTGCCTTCTATTTTAAAGAGAAAGATATATATATATATATATATATATATATATATATATATATATATATATATATATATATATATATATATATATATATATCAATATATATATATATATATATATATATCAAATATGTATATATATATATATATATATATATATATATATATATATATATATATATATATATATATATATAATTTATATATATATATATATATATATATATATATATATATATATATATATATATATATATTTAATATATTATATTTTATATATATTTTTCGTTTTAACGTTCTTTTTCCCATTTTTATATGGGGTAAACACGGTGCCTTCATTTTGAAGGACTTTGATTTGGTGTTGGGGTAGGCCGTAGCCTCGATCGGCTGCCCTGCCTGACATTGCTTAGACCCCGGCTCCCTTTCTCCCAGCAGCGAGGAGAACTGGGCGGTTAGGTCGACAGTTCGAGACGTGTGAGGTGTCTGTTATGTTTTTTTTAGAAGATGTTGGAGTGGCTTTGTTTATGTGTGTATTAGTCTGTAACACCCATTTGCTTTCAGCAAACCTATCCGTTGATTACATACGTAATCCCGGGGTGTCTACATGGATAGCAAAATGTCCGCCTTCTCTGACCAGTCGGCTGCGGATTTGAACCCGTGCCACGGACCTTTACGAAGTCCTAGGCTGCTCCTTAAAATAAAAAGCAACTGGATGAGTCAAACTGGTGACAGCCACTTTGTTCTCTAACTGCTTTACATAAAGTCTCATTAGCGTCAAGTTGAATTCTCAAGATACTTTGAGCCACTCACCATCTTGAATAGACATTCTCAGTTATCGGAGATAAAATCCTATTAACCAGAAACTTGAATAAAAGAACTTTAATCATATGTATGTTATGAGCGAATCTACAGAGGCAACATACAGTTCTGACCAGGAGCATTTATAAAACCTACTCTGTGAGTGATTCTGGAAGGGACGATAAAAGCAGGTACCACCTGAAAGGCCATTCTTTTGTTAATTCGTCAGCCCAGCACTTTTCAGGTCTTTGGACCATCCTTCTTAAAGAAAAAAAGATTTCAGAATTATACACCAGTTCTAATAACCTATACTTTCTTCATTTTTCCTTTATAAACAGGGTATCTCAGAATTTTCCTACTTCTTTTCCACTGTGCTAGCTTTTCTCTACCTAATTTTTGTTTCCAAGTTTACATTCATCATCCATCAAACGTTCCTTAGAGCAAAACTATATATATATATATATATATATATATATATATATATATATATATATATATATATATATATATATATATATATATATATATATATATATATGTATATATATATATATATATATATATATATATATTATATATATATATATAATATATATATTAATATTATGTGTATATATATATATATATGCGCTATTTTTATATATATATATATGTCTCTACAAAGCCTATGAGATTGTGATTGTAGTTAAGATGACATTCTTAACTATTACAATTCTTATCTTAAAAAGCTTGTCTCTACAAAGCCTTGAGATTCTATATAGTTAAGATACATTATATATATACATATTGTATCTTATAAAAGTGACCAGCAGATATATATATATATATATATATATATATATATATATATATATATATATATATATATATATATTTATTTATTTATTTGTATTTATTTATGTGTATATATATGCATATATATATATATATATATATACATATGCATATACAGTATAGAGAGAGAGAGAGAGAGAGAGATAGTAGAGAAACCTTGAAGAAAGAAATCTCTTACAGGAAAAAAAAGAATGAAGAAATTTCTATTTAGTCGAATATCCATGCGCTTGGTGGGAAACGCGATCAGTGAACATGGCCGAATCTGTATCCTCCAGCATGAATTCATATCCTAGTCGGAGGTAACAATTAGTTTAGGCCTTGACGTCGGCGACGAGCTATTTACAGAACAAAGGCAAAACTTTCCGACAGCTTCTTTATAGAGGATTTTGGCGGAATTAAATCCATTACATGAATAATGCATCGCAGACACAACATATTGACAGTGCAAATTGATATAAAATGAGTCTTCTCCTATTGGAGCAGTACCACTATCTCATTCCCTCTAGACGTCCCCCTCCCCCCCATCCCACCCCCACCTCAAGCCATCCTCACCCTCTCCCTCCCCCCTCCCTATACACCCCGACCCATCGGGGGTGGTACCCTGCCCCCTTACGATGAGTGTGTGTTAATATCTTGCTCCACAACGGGGCGACGTCATTTCTAAGTAAATAATTGCCCAGCGCTTTTTCCATTATATCCTTTTATTATAATCGGGGTTGTAGCCGGGAATAAAGCCATCGGAATTATCAGGGTGGCGATGATCTATGAGGTATAAATCTCTCTAATAATTCTCATTACCTCACTCATATCGCTGTAACATCTATTGATATATGTCCAAAAATAATGAGGCAGGCTAATATATAATTACTGACGGGGCGCGAGATCACAGCACTGCGTGGAAACGCTAGATTTTATTTTTTTTTTTCTCTCTCTCTCTCTCTCTCTCTCTCTCTCTCTCTCTCTCTCTCTCTCTCTCTCTCATGCCAATCGGGCCTCATTAATAGTCATCTGATATTGAAATGGGGGATGAGGGAGAGAAAGAGCGAAGGAAGCGAAAAGGGCTTTTAATGGATCAGGCAATTGTGTTCCTGGGAATCCTGTTTTGTTCTTCGCTTCTTTTTCCTTTATGTGATATCGAAAAGGAATCCCTGTGTCCCGTGTGTGCAGGATGTTACTTATGCACGACTGCGCACGCGCGTTCCCTGCCCATGCTTTATTTGTCCATTGCTTTCAGAATTACCGTTACTCTTTCACGCATCATTACTTGCTGGTTTCTTTGTAATTAAGATTGCTTGCGCATGAATGCAATCATGCATGCGTGTTTACTCTTGCCATCTTTTTTTCTGAGTATTATGTTTGAATAGCATTTAGTGATCAGTGTTTAGTACTGCGTGTGAAATGTAGACAGGACAGCGGTAAAGAGTAGTTATTTATTTCGTAGTGACCAGGCGCATTTTTTCTTGGGAAAACTTTCTCTTGTATAATTGCAAAACCTGTCTTTCTTGCCACCTGGCCATAGCAAATAGTTACGGAGGTGCGCGAAAAAAGAAATTATGTATAATCCAATATTTGTATCACTAATTTATGTCATTCTTTTAGTTTTAAAAAAATCATGTCAACATTTACGAAGAAGTCAAAGATTAGTTATCAAAACTTCAGTGGAGAAAAAAATCTCGTCCTCTTTTAGAATAGTTTTCTTTCGATATTTTTACAATGTTTCAGAAATAACTTTGTATTAGAAATGGGTACCACATAAATTCTTATGTTCATATTTTGAGGATACGGTTTTCGTAAGTGTTTGTTCTTCATACGTAGCTTTTGAATATTTATTAATGATTATTAATGAAGTCATATAAATGCGCATGATTGTGTGCCTGTATGTGAACTTGGGGTTCAGTTTAAATATCAGTGTTTTTCATTGAGAATGATAAAATGATTTTATTTTATTGTTTTCATTTTGAAATTAGGTAATTTTATTGGCACTTACCTTTTTGGTAGCCAGGTCTGATTCTTGCATTTATATCTCACTAAAAGTTTCGGCCTATTATAACTGCGTTCTTGATATTTTCATTTACCCATGTACAAGTTGTTAAAAATTTGATATCTTGCCATCTGTAGTTACTACAGTTAATCAGTCTTCCTCGGCGTTCCACAATACCTGATTTTTTTTTATTTTATATTTTGAAGTAATAAACTTTGTTCTTCCCGGATAAGTTACGTTTCGGAAACCGTATTTCAGGGCTTTTGGTATGCTGTTTTCCTGATGTTGGATCGATACCAGCCTCAAAGCTTCAGTCCCTGTTTTTAATTATAACTCTACGCTCTTATGCACTTTTTGTCATCAGTTTTTCTTCCTTCCGAGTGAACGTTGCAGGAAGTATGACGTCATGCATAGGGAATCTACGCCAGTGTGCTTTTTTTTTTTTATGGCATTTAACGCAACTCCTTCTGTTCCAAGGGACGATCAAGGAAAGATGACATATGACGTCAGGCTCACTGTGTTAAAAGGCAGCTTTTGCTCTCTGTGACGAACTTCTTGCATAGAAAAAAACATCTCAGTTAGAGCGTCACATCTTTTCCTATCAAAATATTTGTTCAATCTTCACTCACGACAAAACCATCTGAAACTTTACCATCAGTAGAAATTTTCATGATCACTGGTGTCATATTTAATAGAGTTGTGACATTGGTTGCAATATGAGATTGTGTGTGTAAGCAAAATCTTAGTAGCCACAAATTGCAGTAGAATTTTTAAACTTTCGCAGCCGCGTATTAAATTTGAGCTTTTCCTCTGTTGTTTGCTTTAAGAATGCTCAGCAGACTTTAACAGACATCTTTCAGACTCTCATATCTAGTTTTTTGTGTTTCTCAATTATTAGGTCCGACTCAAAAAAAAACTGGCAAAAAAAAAAACTCGCCAGAGAGTTGTCTTCCGCAGTGGGCGACCGCCACGCGACCTTCCATAGAACGTTTTCTAGATTTCCTTACTAGAACGTTCGTTACCTTGATTCTTTACTGGAACGTTTCTCCGATTCCGCGTCTGTAGTTCGTCAGAGCTACCCCGATGTTTTCAAAGAAGGTTGACTGTGATGTATGCAGATGTATTTAGATTATATTGCTTTCAAGATTGTTGTCTGAGCGACAATACAATTGAAAACGCGGAAAGATTCCGAGCGAGGACATGGACAAATACGGAAGACGGTGGAAGGGAATGAAGAGAAAGAAATATCAAGGCATTTTAGTATTTTCCTCTTTCTTTATAATAGTAAATGTTTTTTGTGTATATACATAGACACACCCTTCTCTCTCTCTCTCTCTCTCTCTCTCTCTCTCTCTCTCTCTCTCTCTTCTCTATAATATATATATATATATATATATATATATATATATATATATATATATATATATATATATATATATATATATATGTATATGTATATATGTAATATATATTTATGTAATATGTGTTGTATATATACATGTATATGTATATATGTAATTATATTTATGTAATATGTGAGTGCATGTGTTTAAAGACACGTACCTATTTACCAACAAACAATGTATCTATATAACATGATAGTAAGAATAAGTATTAATATGATTATACTCTTGTCAATTAGTGCCCAATTTATGCTCTTAAAAATGCAATTGAAAGCTCATTAGCCTCATTCTCCTAATATCGGTATCGGGATTTTCGACTAAATAGACGAATCATTGATAGTCTGATCGAGGATCCCCTTTTTTCAGCAAAGATAAGTAGAACTTTGATGGAGTTTGATGACAGTATTGGTATTGCAATGTTTATTGCAAGGGAATTTGCATAGTTTAATAAGCTCTTCCTATTACATATGCTGTGGTTTTGTTTTGATGCGTGGCATAGTGTAATGCCAGATATTACTCCCTAACGTTAAGCCAACTTGAAGGATCAGTGTTGACATTTTATTAAGAATTCCAAATGCATTCATGCCCGTTTTTGTAACGGGAAAGCATCTCTGAATTATAGATCAGGTTGACCCCCCCCCCCCCCCAACCCACCAACACCCCCTCCCCTCACCCCCCCCCTCCCGAGTCTGATTTTCTGACGAAACTTTATCAACTTGTTTGGTGATGCAGCTAATATATTGATTTTGTGCAATTAGAGAATTTTTGACAAACGAAATACGCGACTTGGAACGGCATCCTTTGAGCTTTCATTCAACATAATGGATTATATAGAACCGTTCTTTTGAGGGGTGTCACCTGCATGAACTGATTGATTGGTTGATCATTTAGCGTAGCGAAAGAAATGAGTCTTTGATATCGAATTGAAAAATGTTTTAGATGGAATTGTAGTAAGCGTTCATCGGGCGGTAGAGTCATTTTTGTGAATGATTATAAGACTTTTGGAGATTTTTTATTTTTATTTTTTGTAACTTAAAAGTGAAGATAAACGACTAAAATGCTTTTGCATGTTAGCGTGGAGTTTGGCACAGAAGACTAAAATGTCTTTTACCTTTTACCTTTGTTTCGTATCAGAACGTTCCATCGAATAAAATATATATTGGAAGCAAATCCGTAAAACATTTTTATATATGAAATCGGCAGCAGACAAAGAAAACTCAAAAATTTTGCTCTGTTTTAGTGTTGCACACATAAGATTTTCTTAAGGGATAAGGACAGACGCACTTTTCAAAATATTTCGAATTCGCAGTTTTTTTACATTTGGTTGTACGGATGCCATGTATTTTGTATTAGTGGTACGTATAAACATTTTGAAATGGTCTTTCGTTCCTCTCTCGTCCATGGTTTCAAAATATGAAGTTTCTAGTTCTATAGATAAATTCAAACTCTTTGAAATCCAGAGAAGACTCATAGCTTGGCGAGGACGGGCGGAAGGACGAGCTCCGTTAAATACGTTAAAAACCACCGTGCCCTTGTTGAGCTAAGAAGTGAATTATGCACCTGGTAACCGAATGACTGTGGTGGTCACAGCCTGCGTTAGAAAACGGGTTATAGGATTAGCATTATTATCCGGAAATACTTGCTGAAAGCCGGAAGGCTAAAAACTGCATTGCTTCTCCAGACCTTCGAAGTACCGTATGAAGATATTACGTTGCTTACCCATCTATATAGAGTAAGGGACGTTGGCTGATCATTTGCTGAAACTAATGCATTTCTAAGCCATGTGTTCCGCATAACACATTGCTTGATATTTATGAAGTCATTGTTCGAGTGGTTGAGAGAAGCACTGGGATTATTCAAGATCATTTGTGAAAATGTTATTTTTCTTCATGTTTATCTTTCATTGTCGACGCTGTATTTGGTTTCTAAGAGTTTTCATATCTTAACTTTTCTTTCCACCCAAAATTTTGTCATTCCTTCGAACTGGGGACTTACGCTCTTGGTTTTTGCAAGTATTTTGGCAGAGAAACGATTGATTTTATTTTGGGAGAGGTAGGAAAGCAATTTTGGGCGCTAGATTCCTTTGCCGAAGCGAAAGTTCGTAGTCTCCGATTGCTTTTGTTTGGAGATGTTTTTGCTATTAACATTTATCAATTCTCATTTATATTCCACAGACTATTTTCCCAAACATCCTTTTTCAGTCTGGGGGGTATCCTGTATTTGGTAGAATTATACAAGATCGGGGGCACTGTGCTAACCTTGATATACTTTTAAAAGCTCGTATAACCCTTTATAGTTCTATTCCCAGTATTAGTGGGCAGATAAGAGTAATTTTTTAGAAGAATCGTGCAAATGATGATACAAGCATCAAATATGGCACAATTGTTCTCCAAGGGATGCCAATCAAATCTGCCAGATTGGCCAATTGAAAATCCAAAATGGCGGCCATTTTTTAAGATGGCCGCCAAAATGACCACCCGAAGTTGATGTTTTGCTTAGAAATATTTGTAATTGTCCGAATTGCATGATCTAAGTGTGGACTCCTATGTTTTTAAGTCTGCTGATGTATATTTTCTAGTTTATAACATGGTTAAGCACTGTGTTAAATGGAGTGATTGTCGGGCACTACCAAGGCACATTGGTGACATCACTGCTGTGAAACTCAGCATGGGGTTCAGTGTCAGCTAAGTAGGAAATTTATGTTGACATCATACTGCAACAACCTACTAATATCCCAAATGCTGCCTAATCAACCCCAAATCAGTTAGGCAGCCGCACCTGAATGGATAGGACATGCCAGCACGGGAGAGCCGAACCAAGGATAACAGGGTTTTAGTTATCTGGATGGTGCACAGATCGCATGGGACTTATGACACTGGATGAACGGTCGGACTAGGTGTATGGCACAGTGCAAGAACCTAGTTGTATCCCATACAGGAAAGCTCCTATTGTATATTACAGGACATAAGAGGCCTATTATACTATTACATGTACAGGGTGGTAAAAGGATAAACCCTCGACCTTGAACGTCATTGTAATCATGGATGCGAACTCTACTGGACGATCATGGAAAACAGACTGGACCAAGTGTTGCCTATGTCAGGAGGTTAAGAAAGAAGATCTAAAATCTACCTAGGCCAATCCTGCCAGAAGAGGGGATGATGGATATACTAACCTGGCAAAGAATATTCCTCTGTTTCACTCACACAATGCGCTACCAGTCAAGCTAGACCCTGCAACATGTAATGAAAGTTCTGGGATAGCGGAAACGTTGAGAAAAAATAAGGCACAATATCATGAGAGTTGCAGGCTTCTGTTCAACAACACAAAGTTACACCAAGCTGAAAAAAAGAGCAAGTCATGTAGGTACTAGTGATGAGGGCATTAGAAGTAAGATTCCACGAAAGCCACAACAAACTAAAACAAAAGAATGCTTCTTCTGTGAAACTGAAAGAAGGGAGCTTAGAGAAGCAATGACAACGCAAGTGAATAGGAGAATAAATGAATGTGCCAAGACACTCAGTGATACAAAACTTCTTGCCAGACTAAGTGCAGGAGATGTCGTAGCCCAAGAAGTGAAATATCAACCTGGCTGTTTGGTGGCATTATATTACCAAGAACGGGCATACCTAAAGGTGCGGGAGCAAGAAAAAGCACAGGAACACTGGAAGGATGCATATCCAATTGCTTTCTCTGAACTAGTCACCTACATCTGCGAGATGAAAAATGCCGGTGAGAGGCCACCGATTTTCAAGCTTGCTGATTTGACCAAGCTTTACAAGCAGAGGCTGGAACAGCTTGGTGTTGACTCACCTGATGTTCATCCTACTCGACTCAAGGATCAGCTGCTTTTGCACATTCCACAGCTGCAAGCTAATCGCCAAGGACAAGAAGTTCTGTTGGCTGTTGAAACTGATGTAGGTTCAATCCTATCAGAAGCAGCCCGTTATGGTGAAGCGATCCATCTAGCAAAAGCCGCTGGGATAATAAAACAAGACATGCTCCATCAGAAGTCGAATTTCAGCAGCTATTTTCATGACAGACTTAGAACAGGCTGTGCCACCATCACTGCTTCAGTTTGTATGCATGATCGAACATGGTGCAGACATCAAGTCCCACCTCCATCATGGAGCGTCGAAGTCAGACTTTGCTATATCACAACTTCTACAGTACAACTGCTTCGCCAAATACAAGGAAGGAACGGATGTCCACAGGCTTTCCAAGGACCGGGAGCCACATTTTGCTGTCTACATGGGCCTGTATGTGTTTGCCAAGACGAGGAAGAGACAGATAATTGAAATGCTCAATGAGAATGGGCTCAGCATATCATATGACCGAGTCCTAGAAATCTCAGCACAGTTAGGAGAAGCAGTTGTTGCACAGTTTGTGGAAGATGGAGTAATCTGTCCCCAGGGTTGAGAAAGAATTTGTTCACAACTGGAGCAGTTGGCAACATAGATCATAATCCGACTGTGACCACAGCTGAAACATCTTTACACGGTACAAGTGTGTCCATTTTCCAGCCTCCAAACACAGGAAATCCTGGTGATGAACGTGAGCCACTAAAACAGGTATAGAGTCAAAAAGAGCTTCCAGAAGCATACACCAATATTTGACCAGCATACATCACCAAAAACCCCAATCCTCCTCAAGTTGCAAGCCAATCCTTACCAGCACCAGAGTCGATCAGGTCAATCTCAGCCAGCATCCAATATTGATTCATGATCTTGACATGCAGAGTCTGGAAAGATTCGTTGTCCTCATGTACGACAGATCAAGCGCAGCCACTGGTGTGGACGAAGCAAGACTAGATCTGTTTGCCCGCAAGCAGAGGCCGTACAACTCAATTCCACCAACACAGGCAGCCCTCAGAGAACATGCAAAGCTTGCAGCCTACCAGGTTGGGATCATCTGGGGCCAGGCAACCCACTGTAATCCACACACGAGCAGTCTAGGTGAATGGGGGTGTACATAGAAAGGAGAAGCATGGCAGATACATTGGACAACACTACTACCAATTGCAGCAAGCTGTCAAGAATTGACAAAGTGTTCCTATAAGAAGGTTTGCAAAGGAAGATGCAAGTGCTCTTAGGCAGAGCTTCCCTGCACATCACTCTGCAGCTACATATGTGAACAGTACCAGATCGAGAAACAGCAGCACGGTATGCACAACTTTAAAAATGTACTAGCTGGGACAAAACTTATGTAAAGAAAGACAAACATCTTGGTGGTCATCTTGAGAAATATGTCCCAGAGTGCTTTTTAAACAGGAAAATATAGTTCAGCAGGCTTCAAAACATAGGAATCCACACTTAGATCATGCAAATCAGACAACTACAAATATTCCTAAGCAAAACATCTACTTCGGGTGGTTATTTTGGCGGCAATCTTGAAAATGGCCGCCATCTTGGATTTTCAATTGGCCAATCAGGCAGATTTGATTAGTATACCTTGGATGGCACTTGTGCCAAATTTGATGCTTGTATCATCATTTGCACAATTTTTCTGTTATCTGCCCCACTATATATTTCCTTTCATAAACTCTCGTGCAATATATATTTGTTTTTCTTCTTCCATTTACGTAAGCTAAAATTTCTCAGAATTGTGCATTATATTTTATCAGTGCATTTGAATTGTTAAAAACCTGATTTCATTCCATGTGTTTAAAACAGATATTTCTTCTTCTCCATATGAGCATTATTGTTATGAGATCTTGGACAATGTAGAAAAGATTTCAAAAAAAAAATTGTTACAGAATATAGCATGAGACCTACAAATGAAATGTATGATCGTTGCAAAAACAGTTAGAATTGAAATACATTTCAAGGCTTTTGCGCTAAGTTTTACAAAGAATCGTGCAGGATGAGTCCACACAGATCAGACCTTATCAACTATGGCTTTTACTGTTAACACTAGTGTTCCAGTCGCCATGGTGATTCTCCCGCCTAATCTTTCAGTTTATGTTCCGAAGTTATCCTTAATAAATGTTATTGATTGAATGGATTATCTCTTAGGATAAATGATGCATTGATGATGGCTTTGTAGTAAAACTACAGAAGCTATTGTTTTCATGGGCTTCACATTGGGATATTATTCTTTTCGTCAAATGTATTAGTCAGGTGGTACAATTAAATATTAACTTTTTCCACAAATGTATCGGCTACTTTGCAAAATGTTTGCGTAAGTTTCCCCTGTATATTTTAGATGAAGTATTGTAACGCATATAAACAGAATGATGAGAAAGTTTGAAAAGAGGCTCTTATCAAATCCTATTGTCTCCCCTTTTTTTATTCAGGTTTAAATGCGTCTTCTGATAACATTGCTATACCGATGCTCTTTTGTTTCCAGTTTTACATTGGTGACTATACACCATAGGCGGACTAGATTATATTCATCAGTGAGGCTTTTCTCTTATCTGACATTGGCTTCTGGGAAAAATAAGTCAAAAGATCTTATTTTCGTGCTTAGCAGCAAAATTTGGTCGTATCCGTGTGTAGAAAAGGTTTACAACAGTTGCTTCAGAAACGAAGGTCGTTCAAAAATATCGCTGTCTCACCCTGAAAGCATCACTTGGTACACAGATGTTCAAAAATTGTCTTGTCTTCTCCAATATTGGCAAAATGACGACCACAAAGGCAAGATTCAAGTTTGAGGACTCATATGTGGCAGAGGGGAAAGCATCGAGTGCCAGAGCCGCCGCTGTAATCTAGCAGACGACAGGGAGTTGACTCTTGACTCTCCATATGTAAGAGGGTTGGGAAGACGGTACCATGTCGAATTAAAAAAGGACACGAGTCAATAATTCAAAGCAAAAATTGGCTGCTTCTTCCACTAACCACAATAATAGTTGATCCTTTTCAAAATTTGTCAGAGGTGGGAACCATGGTTTTTCAGTTGCGTGATTCGAATCTATGATTCTGTTAAAAAATGATGAACCCATTTCTCAGTCTGCGGTGCTAATCTTCATAAATCGTTTGCATCAGCTTACGAACAAGTCACAAGTGATCTTTTCGATGAGGTCTTGCATCTTACAGTGAGACTGACTTGCTTGACAGGGAGCAATTAAAGTTAATATGGATGATGGAAGAACTGAAGTAAGTAATTTGTATGGTAGTTGTCCAGGAAGTTTCCAGCCCTATTTACTATTGTTCAGGTGTGAACATTCATGATACGCACGTAGATTACTGCCTATCACTCATGATGCCAACCAAAGTTAAGTTAAAGTATACCTTAGTTTAACTAGACCACTGAGCTGATTAACAGTTCTTCTAGGACTGGCCCGAAGGATTAGACTTATTTTACGTGGCTAAGAACCAGTTAGTTACCTCTAATTCCTCTAATTCCTCTAATTCTTCATTGGCAGAGTGCTAGCCAAGAACTCTACCGATTTTCCCAACGAGGAACTTACCAACCAAAGTAGCCTGCACTATTTTCTAAGCTGTCTTTTGAACAGCCAGACGACTGTCAGGGAATGCCTTGTGCTGAATGACTTCCATTTATACTTCAGTGATTGAAAATGTCTCTGCCTGGGGTTGTTTGTAAAGCCACTGCCCCTCTTAAATTCAGTGGCTTCTTAAAGGCAAGATTTTAAAGGGAGTCGTCTGTGTTAATCATGTCTTGGTGGATTTCCGAAGGGATGATACTTTGATCTTGTAGATACCTGATCACGACATGATCTTTTTTTCGGTAAATGGCACTCACAACATTAAGTTTAAGCCATAAACCACTATTCTTCTTGTGCAATATCGAGAACTGTTTGAAGTACCATTATGTATATATATATATATATATATATATATATATATATATATATATATATATATATATATATATATATATATATATATATATATATATATATATATATATATATATATATATATATATATATATATATATATATATATATATATATATATATATATATATATATATATATATATATATATATATATATATATATATATATATATATATATATATATATATATATATATATATATATATATATATATATATATATATATATATATATATATATATATATATATATATATATATATATATATACACACACACACACACACACACATACAGACAGACAGACAGAGACAGACACACACGCACACACACATATATATGTATATATATACTGTATAAATTGAAAATGCGTATGTTTATTTATGTGGAAATACAGCTTACGAAAACATGCAGTACACCGGAGCCAATCCGATAAATATATATACTGAGCAAATATCCGTAATATTCGGTCGTATATGTGAGAGAGCTAGAGGAAAAAGATGTAAAACTTACACTATAAAAATTAGAAACATTGAGATGCGGCCAAATGATTCAAGAGCCATCCTTGTTCTTGCAGTGTACTTAGTTCCGAAACATCTTGTTACGTATTGGTTACAATTTTTCCTCTCAGTCTTTCACCAAAAAAAAAAAAAACTCAAAATGCTCCCTATTTTTCAGACAGTACGAAAAAGAAAAAAATAAAAGAATACAGAAACTAAGCCCCCAGAAAGGGCAGATTTCGGTAAATTTTGGATATTACACCGGGGAACATTCCTGGTGAAAATATGTTTTCCCTACAGCTCAGTTGTCGTTTGGGATGCTTTTTTACCTCGGATTCTGTCGGACACACACTCTCTCTCTCTCTCTCTCTCTCTCTCTCTCTCTCTCTCTCTCTCTCTCTCTCTCTCTCTCGCTTTGCTATCTGACCCACAGGAAGTCACAGTTGGACAAGCTTAACCTAATCAACTGGAAACCATTTCTTCGCTGGGGGTTTTTTGTTCGTCTCTTAACGCCCCCCCCCCCCACTCCACCCCAACCTCATCCTCCCACTCCCTGACCATAAAGCTTGCACTTACCTTTACTGGTTAACATGATAAGGAGGCCGTGATGCAGATTATAAGGCGAAATGTTGTTGCATAT
>NC_089759.1:13429156-13449156 GCF_040412425.1 Macrobrachium rosenbergii
ATTTTCTATTTATAGTGCTGCTCTCTCTGTGTAAAAGATATACTAAATTTGATGTTTCAGTGTTCTTGTCTTCGCTTACAAAGCTTGCACGTTTATATGTATGTATGTTTATGTATATATATATATATATATATATATATATATATATATATATATATATATGTATATATATATATATATTTTATATATTTATATATACATATATATATATGCATATCAGTATGAGAGATATATAATCCCCATGCATTAGGAACTTACTTGATACGGTCCTGCAGGATCCTAATTGCCAAAATAGAATGAGACTGGAATGACTGGCGGCAGTGAAGACAAGCAAAGGAAGAAGGAGATCAACAAAACGACTCAAGTCACCTTAAAACTAATTTATTATCCTAAATTTTTATACATATTTACAAACGAGTCTAGGTTTTGGAAAACAGAAAAGTAAAGCAAACGACAAATACTATAACCAACAGTCAAATTACATGGTTCCACATACTTTAAATTCTTAAAAACAATTCTCAATAAATAAATTCCAAAATAAGTAATATCCAGCAGCAGCACTACACAAATATAAAAATGAAATATTAATCATTACATAAACACTTTCAGAGCCATACTTGCTCATTAGCCACAATTACCCGAGCCACTCGCTCAGTAATATACAACAATAACTCTGAGAGCCTTTTGCTCAACAATATAAGGGCCTTTTGCTGTACTCAATGCAATAACTCCATGAGAGCCTTTTGCTCCACCAGCAGTAATAGTGACCAAAAACATGATCTGGTCATGACCTCCTCCTTGAGTACTTGAAGTCCATCAACCCAGTGACGCTTCAAATCTGCCAAAGTGGCCAGCACCCTCCAACCACTTGATACTTAGGAAACTGCTGTCTCTGTCATCACCCACAGCAAGGTGATCTTCAGAAAACTGCGATTGCTACCATCACCAACAACAAGGTGATCCTCAAAAAACTGTGGTTGCTGCCATCACCCACAGCAAAGTGATCCTCAGAAAACTGATGCTGCTGTGTTCTCGATGGAACATTGTCGAGAACCTGCCATTCTGCTTTCCAAAACCTGGACAGATGAAAACTCTCAACAGAGAGAAGATCATTCCTGGGTAAGGAAGCAACTATTACCACAACAAACAAATGATTGTTTTCTTCAAACAACCACTCATCCTGACACCTCCCTTAACCAAAGAAAAAATTACATATAGAAAATTTTTTTTCAGTCAACCACAAGACTCTCCTCCAATGCTGACACACCCACCAGCCAAAACAGACCCAATCCTGTCACGGTCGCCAGTGTAATGGACCGTACTTGGTCTTGCAGGATCTTAATTGCCAAAATAGAATGAGACTGGAATGACTGGTGGCAGTGGAGACAAGTAAAGGAGGAAGGACTCAACAAAACGACTCATGTCACTTTAAAATTAATTTATTATCTTAAATTTATATACATATTTACAAATGAGTCTAGGTTTGGAAAATAGAAAAGTAAAACAAATGACCAACATTATAATCATTGTCGAGAACCTGCCGTTCTGCTTTCCAAAACCTGAGTAATTCTGTCACCGTGAATGTGACAGTCGAAAACTCTCAACAGAGTGAAAAGCATTCCTGGGTAAGTAGGCAACTTTACCACAACAAACGATTGTTTTCCTCAAACAACCTTTCACCCTCACAGTATGTATATGTATGTTTGTATGTATGCTGATATAACAGAATTCCATCCAATAAAGGTTGCCCATAAAAAGACGAAAGAGGGTAGATTTCTAGTGTTATATTTTGGAAACTACTGTTTCCCTTAACAGACAGGTAATCTGTCTGTTGAGGGTAACAGTAGTTTCCGAAATATAACTCTAGAAAATCTAATCTTTATAGTGTTTTATGGGAAATTTTATTAGATGTCTAATCTTATATGTTTTATGGGAAATTTTATTATATGTATATATATATATATATATATATATATATATATATATATATATATATATATGTGTGTGTGTGTGTGTGTGTGTGTGTGTGTGTGTGTGTGTGTGTGTATGTATATAAGCATAGGCAATCTGTCATGCATCAGGAACACACTTTGGCAAATCAATTTTACATCATATTGTCAGGACTGTAAGAGGGATGACCGCTGCATGCAATCTGTGAAGGCTTAGTTGAAGATGATTCACAGTAATGTCATTTCACAGTGAATTTATTATATATATCTCAGGTCAAAGAAGGGTTGCACCTGAGAGAGTCATGCGAGATTAATCTTGTTCTTAAACTTTTTAAAGGTTCCTTTGACTTTTTGTATCGTATTCTGGTATCTGTATATCATCCTAAGTTGGTAATCCTTCCAGAGGATCTGAAGAATCCTCGAAGAACGTACGCACACACACGTGTGTATATAGATAGATAGATTTATATATATATATATATATATATATATATATATATGTGTGTGTGTATATATATATATATATATATATATATATATATATATATATATATATATATATATATATATATATAAATATATTTATACATATACATATATAGGTGTGTGCTTAATATATATATATATATATATATATATATATATATATATATATATATATATATATATATATATACAGATAGATAGATACATAGAGAGATATGGAAGAAAATGGCGCTTGGTCCATTTTCTTAGTGCTGCTTATGTAACAGGATTGATTCAGTGTTCACGTGTGATATTTTGCGCTTCAGGCTTCCTACGTACTTGTGGAATTAGGTGATGTGAAGGATTTTTTCACCAGTCGTGGAACTGTGCAATATACTACAAAAGTATCTTGTGTATTTTCCATAGTTAAACATTCTTTTAAGTATTTTTATCAGTAATGTCTTTATTTTAATTAATGTCTCTTTTACATTATTAAGTATTATTTCTATTAAAAGACTAAATATATATATATATATATATATATATATATATATATATATATATATATATATATATATATATATATATATATATATATATATATATATATATATATATATATATATATATATATATATATATATATATATATATATATATATATGTATATATATTATATATATATATATGTATATATATATGTGCATGAATTTTATCACATCACCGTAATTCAAATACAAGCACTAAGCTCCAAATGATATATTTTCATATATGTTACCTCGAAATAATATAATTTCATATATTGATAATTTTTTAGTTGATAAGTTCGTCGTCTCGTCGGCTCGAACCATGGAAGACAAGAACTCAGGACTACAGTGACGTGCATTAAACCACACGGCCGTCAAGTGTGGTTCAATGAGCGTCACTGTAGTCCGGAGTTCTTGTGTTCTGTGGTTCGAGCCCACGAGACGACGAACTTATGATCAACTAAAAAAATTCCTTTCGGGTAACATATGTGAAAATATATTATTTCCGAGGTAAAGCGAATTGGATATTAAAGGACGTTTGTAGCTTAATGCTTATATATACAGTATATATATATATATATATATATATATATATATATATATATATATATATATATATGTGTGTGTATTTATATACATATGTGTATGTTTGTGTGTATATATATCTCTCTCTCTCTCTCTGTCTTTCTGTTTCTATATATATATATATATATATATATATATATATATATATATATATATATATATATATATATATATATATATATATATATATATATATATATATATATATATGCATGTATACATTACTGTTTTTCAATACCTATTATTTTAATTAAAAACCAGTTTCTCTTTATTATATATACAGTAAATCTACCTATGATATAACACCTTCCCTTCCGTGTTTGAACGCTGTCATGCGCAGTCGTATACATGATTACAAAGAGAAATAAGAAATAAAACAAGTTACACGCCCCCGGTACTGTAATTGTCTCACATCCTTTTGAGTTTTGGGTAACATGTATGGAAATAGTGCGAAGTGATGGTTATTTTACCCTTAACTTTTGTCGTCCTTGTCAGGAGATTAGTCGAGATGGGCTGTAAAGCATTTGCATCCTTTTGTAACATTTTGTAATATTTTTTTGGTATATTTGCTTCTCGTTAATCAAAGAACTGGGATACCTACAGTATATTCTGTCGTGTTCTCATTTAAACTTTAGAAGAAAATGTAACACGATTTTCTTTAGGTTTTTTATGGTACTTTTAAGTAAGTTTTCGTTTAACTTTTCGAAAAACGTAATAGGACTAACATTAGAATTTATGTAAAGTACTTCATATAAGTAAGTGCATGACGAGAGGGCAGGTTCTTACATAATGGCACCACTTGGAATCTGTATTTTTTTCGAGCAAATTTTTTTCTTCATTTTTTTATTTACTTTTTTTTTTTTGTAAACTAGAAGTCAGATGAAGGTCGGGCGTCAGTTACGAAAATTATTATATCAAGATCGCAAAATAGTAATGCGTGCGGCTATGGATTGTATATTATTACCATTGCAATGTAACTCTCTTATTTTCTCAAACTATCTATATATGATATCTAGCTCCGGAGTTGTCGTGGTTGGTTAATGATAATACTAGGAGAAGTCACAAGTAATAATTCAGACGGGCTTCGGAATTTTCGGGTTGAGTGTTCTGGTTCATCTGGTCTACTCTCTCTCTCTCTCTCTCTCTCTCTCTCTCTCTCTCTCTCTCTCTCTCTCTCGCTAAAAATATATTTTGCCGCGGATGTAAAAAAAAAAAAAAAAAAAAACTAGTTTCTCCCTTCAAGGATTTTTAGAGTATTGCAGCGTTCGTTTCCATACATTTAGAAACTCTCTCTCTCTCTCTCTCTCTCTCTCTCTCTCTCTCTCTCTCTCTCTCTCTCTCTCTCTCTCTCTCGCTAAAAATATATTTTGCCGCGGATGTAAAAAAAAAAAAAAAAAACTATAGTTTCTCCCTTCAAGGATTTTTAGAGTATTGCAGCGTTCGTTTCCATACATTTAGAAAACTCTCTCTCTCTCTCTCTCTCTCTCTCTCTCTCTCTCTCTCTCTAAAAATATATTTTGCCATGGATGTAAAAAAAAAAAAAAAAAAAAACTAGTTTCTCCCTTCAAGGATTTTAGAGTATTGCAGCGTTCGTTTCCATACATTTAGAAACTCTCTCTCTCTCTCTCTCTCTCTCTCTCTCTCTCTCTCTCTCTCTCTCTCTCTCTCTCTCTCTCTCTCTCGCTAAAAATATATTTTGCCGCGGATGTCAAAAAAAAAAAAAAAAAAAACTAGTTTCTCCCTTCTAGGATTTTTAGAGTATTGCAGCGTTCGTTTCCATATATTTAGAAACTGTCTCTCTCTCTCTCTCTCTCTCTCTCTCTCTCTCTCTCTCTCTCTATATATATATATATATTTATATATATATATATATATATATATATATATATATATATATATATATATATATATATATATATATATATATATATATATATATATATATACATGCATATATATATATATATATTTATATGTATGTATGTATATACATATTTATATATATATATACATATATATCTGTATATTTATATATATAATTAATGTATGTTTTATATATATATTTGTGTGTGTGCGCATGTGTGTGTGCATCTGTCGAATATTGTGTACACGCGGGCGTGTGAGGTCGAATATATTAAGATGTTCCTTTACCGTTACTCTTCCGTCTCGTAAATTTATCGCGACTACAAATCAGTTAACTTTCTAACTCGTTTTCGGAGTCGATAAATTTTGTGCTTATCTGAGAGGCGAAGAGCTTCGTTGTGCTTGAGTGGGGAAAAATGACGTTCAATTAAACAAAAGTTTATCCATTAGTCTGCCGAGAAAATCATCATCTTCTTCGGTAACTTATTTGATTGTTTTGCTTTTTCGATCAGGTGTCTGATTAGTCTAATTTAATCTATAAATGCAAAAACTTCGGCTCTTCTCTTAATGATTATTGCAAACACGGACTCCTCTCCTCTCCTCGATCGGGAGATTAGGGGCCGCGTTTGTAATCACTTTCGGTTATGCCGTGTGTTTTGTATGATGTCAATTCATCATGTGGACGTAGCTCGCTCTTGCCAGGTCATAGTTGAAAGGGCAAACTTCCAGAGACCCGTTACTTCATTAGCGGGTGCACAAATTACACTGATTTATTCGTTGGCTTTTATTAGGATTAGTATTATTATTGATACTTTTTATATTTCTTCACCTGCTAGACTCTTATTCTTCATTATTAATATCTTAAAAAAGTTTCTTTTCTAACCATTCTTATAATTTACCATTCTTATAATTTAACGTTAATCATATCTAGTTTGACCTTCTTCCACAAGCTATATTTCATTAGATAACTTCAGCCATTGCCTTTCGTGGAACAGTCCTCCTGCCAGTGTTATTTAAGCTGATATAATGCATGCGTTTAAGAGACTTTAGTTTGTTTTCAGTTGCTATAAAAAATTACGCTAGATTAATGGACATTCCGTAACGACTATTCAAATATGTTTATGTTGATGTGATTTTTTTGTTTGCTAGTCTTTATTCTTATATTTATTTTTTATTGTTCTTCTCTTAGTTTTGTTTTCCTTTTTTCGCTACTGGACAGTCTATTCATTTCATTTTTTTTATTCAGAAAACTGATTGCCCTTTTGGCTTTTGCCGCATAATTGAGTACCCTTTTTGGATAATAACAATAATTTATCGGCGCATCATTGACATAATGCTCATGAATTACCTTGGCAGTCGCATCTGCGACAAATAAATCTGTTATGATATTTATGACTTCTGTAATACTCCTTACCGTTAATACCTCAAAGGGACTGATGTATCAGTCTCAGTAGAAAATTGGTTTCAGAATTCTTATAACCTGTAAAAACAATATATATGTATAAAAATGAAATATCTGTGTGATTGGCGATGGTTTTCATTGGCTCTCGGATATCTTGAACTGTAGTGTCATGCATTCGTTAAGAAAAAATAATAATACCAAAATGCCAGAGAGAAGTTCTTACAAAGGGATTACAAGGCCTTGAGATGTTCTTGAACATTCATTTCTCTTCAGTGGAATTTTTTCAAACAATTTTTATGACAAATATTAGTTGTATATTAGTTTGAGGCTCTCTGATTTTGGCAAACTTTTTTTTTTTTTTTTTTGTTGACTGAATTTAGAACATTTGTAACTTGTTAGAACTCTTTTGTAATAGTTGGAAACGTTCTTATTGAAGCCAGGGTTTCTTAGTGTTATTTGAAAACATTTGTATTTATACGAGTTTTTTTTAAGTTGAAAAGTATAATTTGAAAAAATTTATATTAACTGAAAACTTTTTAAGTAAGCTAAAGTACATTTGCTTATCAGTTTGACAAGAATGCCTTTGATATAATTTGAAACATTCTCACTTTTCAAGTGAATGGAAACCTGAGGAGAAAAAGATTTTTAAGTGAATGGAAAACTAAGGAGAAAAGGTTTTTATGTGAATGGAAAACTAAGGAGAAAAGGTTTTTAAGTGAATGGAAACTAAGGAGAAAAGGGTTTTTAAGTGAATGGGAAACTAGAGAGAAAAAAGTTTTTAAGTGAATGGAAAGCTAAGGAGAAAGAGGGTTTTAAGTGAATGGAAAACTAAGGAGAAAAAGATTTTCAAATGAATGGAAAACTAAGGAGAAGAAGGTTTTAAATGAATGAGAAATTAGGGAGAAAAAGGTTTTTAAATGAATGGAAAACTAAGGAGAAAAATGCTTTTAAGTGAATGGAAAACAAAGGAGAAAAAGGTTTTTAAATGAAAGGAAAACTAAGGAGCACAAGGTTTTTAAATGAATAAGAAATTAAGGAGAAAAAGCTTTTTAAATGAATGGAAAACTGAGGAGGAAAAAGTTTTTAAGTGAATGTGAAACTGGAAAAAGGTTTTTAAGTGAATAGAAAACTAAGGATAAAAAGGTTTTTAAATGTATGAGAAATTAAGGAGAAAAAGCTTTTTAAGTGAATGGAAAACTAAGGAGAAAAAGATTTTTAAGTGAATGGGAAACTAGAGAGAAAAAGGTTTTTAACTAATCTCATCATGGTCAGAAGTAACTTCGATATTGATTGTGTTCGCGAGCTGATCAGATAACTTGTTTTTCCTATTAAAATTTTAGAAATTGTGGATGCTTTACTGTAGAGCCGAATTAGATTTAGAATATAGTTGAAAAATCACGTGTACATTTGTTAATAAGCACATCAAAGGGCTGACTGAATAGATAGAAAGATAAGTAAATCCTCTAGCTTTTTAGCGCCGACATTTTGAACAGGTTTTATGCAGTAATGTCATTGATGAAGGTTTACAAGATTTACTTACTAAGATTTGATTCGCAAATCGAGGATTTATTCGTGGGAAATATATTAAGGCTGACGCGTTTTGTTCAATTTGATAAGTAATTACAAAAATTACCCTGTAATTTATTTAGCATTTGTGTTATCTCATTAAGAGTTGTTACCCCTAATCCAAACGAAGTTTGAATATTACTTTTTCCCACCGACAAGGAAACAGCGTTTTTGGTTTAAGCTGCTCCATTTGATTTTTTTTATTTATCAGTTTGTTTGTTTGATTGTTTGCTGAATCAGAAAAAAAGGTTACGAAGATTTTTTTTTAAATGAACCTGGCGATTGGCAGCAAGGGATTATATTTTGTGAGAGATAGGAATGTAGGTTTTGGTAGCCAAATAGAGTAATCACTCAGTTTAAGGGTTAGATTGTTCTTCTTGCGGAGGTTCCACGTGATCCAGGCGGTCTTAAATTTTTAGACATTAATATTCATACTTTTGTGTATATATATATATATATATATATATATATATATATATATATATATATATATATATATATATATATATATATATATATATATATGTGTGTGTGTGTGTGTGTGTGTGTACATATGTATGTTTTGTGCGTGTATCGAGCTCTCAGCCCACGGTTGCCAGAACTGCGGTTCGCTCCGGGCTTGTCGGCCTCCTAGGCGTTGCAACCTCATTCATAAAAACTTACTGAGAAAACAAGAGGCTCTGCGCTTCTGACGCCATCTTTTCCAGGGGAAAATATATGCATGAATGCACACACACACACACACACACACACACACACACACACACACATATATATATATATATATATATATATATATATATATATATATATATATATATATATATATATATATACAGAATGCTTGTATGCTAGCTTGCATATTTGAATACAATGACTTCTCTCTTCAAGGTGCTATCCTATAGTTCTTCGGTGCATCATATTTACCAATGGTGTTAACGTTAGCCCCGTAGCCGACTTCTGACACTTATAAACTTAACCCGTCCACTTGTTGCCCAGACGCGTTATGGCTCATCTTAACTGGACTGAGGAACAGCCTGTATAGTAACGCCTTGTTTGAATCAGTAGGGTATGTTATACTTTTAAGACATTAGGTAATTTCATTTTGACTGAGGAAAGATTTGGACCGTCTTTCCTATATGACATACATTTTTTCTTTGTCTTTTAACCATATCATGTTATTCGAGTCAGCCTTGTGCTGGAACGGGCTCTTGCTTTAGAGCAACACGGATTCTTTTTGTTTTTTGTTTGTTAGTCTAGGAGAAAATATAGATACATTAAAAACCAAAAGTAGGTTCATATCTTGCAGCTTTTATTATTATTATTATTATTATTATTATTATTATTATTATTATTATTATATTATTATTATTATTATTATTGGATATGGTAAAGGTATAAGATAACTTGGGGTCCTGTTGCCGGAGGAAGAAGTGTTGGGGGATGAATACGTAGGGGAAAGGTGGGTGTATATTAAGGGGTAAGGTGGGTGAAGTCAGAGGAGGAGGAGGAGGAAGAGGAGGAGGAGGAGGAGGGGGATGAAGAGGAGGAATAGGAGGAGGGTACAAGAGAGCGGTAAATGTTTAATGCAGTCTATCACAACTTTCGTGCGCTGCTCAATATGTTGCAGTAATTTGCCTTCTAATTTCTTGACAAAGTGTAATGAAGAGCTTTGATGCCTCGCTCGCAGTTGTAAATATCATTATAACTTTGCCTTTGTCGGTTTAAATTAAATGTCACCATTTTTCTCCGTTACTTTATTTTGTCGTTACGGAGAGGGAACTGGAGGACAGGCTCAGGGGGTGGCGGCGGCGGTGGTGGTGGTGGTATGCCTCCTCTGAGACAAGGTTACGGAGGGGGTGGGGGGAGGGGTAAGAGTGCCATCCCTTGTCATTTCTCCCTTGTCCCTCCCCCCTCCACCCACCCTCCCCTTATAGACAACTCGTTTACGGCAGTAACAAAGTTTAGTGACTGTTAAGGTCATAATGTGAGGTAATGACCTGATTTGAAAGACGCCATTGGGTGGTGAAAGAGCCCTTTTCAGGTCAGATGACAGCGAACCTAGTCAAATTACCTCGGCCCTTTTATCAAGGGGCCTCATTTTTATTTCCTTTAATCATTATAACACAATTTTTCCTCCGCTTTTTATTTTCCTTTTTATTAGAACCAGAGAGAAAATTTGCTTTTGTTGAGGCCTTTCATCGATGAGTTTTTGTTCGCCTCGCGTTGCCTTTGTGACAGGAAGAGAGAGAGAGAGAGAGAGAGAGAGAGAGAGAGAGAGAGAGAGAGAGAGAGAGAGAGAGAGAGCGAGCGAGTTCAAAGAATGACAGACATTATTAGGATTTTTTAATGTTATCACTGCTGATTTTTTTTTTTGCTTTCATTATTTGTTATTGCCGTTGAAATAATTAAAATGTTAAAATATCCTGCAAGTGTGGTAAGAAAATCGAAAATACATTGTGGTCATTTACAGAGACACAGACCATGGTACAAAAAAAAAAAGAAATGCAAATAAACATAAAAAATGTCTTGATCACATACTTAGCATGATTAGAAGTTAAATCCTTTAATCGTGCAATTGCCATAATAAGAATACCAAGAAAATTGTTTCACAATACCTTTAGAAGAGCTGTTTATCTTCTTAGATCTTTAGCACACCTCCTCGGAGAAGAAGCTGGGATTATCGTTATCTTAAAAGGACTGAGATGAAATGTTATATCTCTTTGTGGTCTTTCTTGCATATTAAGAGCCCATCATTTACCTCCGCGTTGGTCTGTTCTGTCCACCATGAAGTCTGGCCAATGTTCCACTTTTCATTCACAGCTGATAAAATTAGTAAGAACAATATCTTTCTTCGAGTTTAAAATTATCACTATCAAGAATAAAGATGAGTGAGGGTGTGTATTATTTAGAGAGGAAAGTTGCTAATTTGCATCACACGTGTGGTCACACTGATTCGACTTCCACTCGGGTGATCGTATTGATTTTTTTTTTTTAAATAGGTCTCGATTTCTAACACTGAAAATAGCCCTTGTCTTCGTATTTTCAAGTTGATCCACAATTTAAGGCCACGTTTTTGATTGTCGTCATTCCTCTGCCATTTCTCGTTACCCACCTTGTTTGATAAAGGAAAGAAAACATAAAATCTAAATGCAGTCTCATGTTGAATTTTTGAACTTCTAATCAAGGCTTGCCCTAGAAGATAGTTTTTGCCCCTCTTTCCGATTCTCCGTATTAGTTTTCTGAATTATTTTGAATGAAATCGCACCAGCTCAGTTATGTGTTCCATGTTATCCAAGGTTTCGGCTTTGTGCTGCGCGAAATCTTACGGATTTAGTGCAGTATGTTGAATGTCAGAAAAACTTACATGTTGGATTTACCCAAGACAGTGGAAAGGAAGAAATATCACGTATTATCTACACTTTCGCAGGGAATTTTAACCAAACGAAAAAAAAAATAATGCTGCGCTCATTAATTTTACTTGTTCAGAGCACAATATAAAAACAGTTCGACCATTGTAAATTACAAGAGATTTTTTGGTTTCTGTTATGTGCCCAGCCATGCAAAGGCAAATCAGATTAAAGTAATTTATTTAATTTTTTAATTTTATTGACATTCCACATTCCTGTGAATGGAGGGACTTGCATCTTCCCAAAGTTGCTGTACGTATTATATGTAGATTTCACTTAGCTACCTCATGCCGGTTCCAAAGTAAAATGGAACCCTTATAACAGCTATTTTGTTGGGAAATATATTGTTACAATATATCAAGTAGATTTTTTTTTTTAATTAGATGGGTTTTTATTTTTCTGTAAAACAAAAACTATTGAGATGACGTTGTTTGTCCGTCCGCACTTTTTCTGTCCGCCCTCAGATCTTAAAAAACTACAGGGGCTATAGGGCTGCAAATTGGTATGTTGGTCATTCACCCTCCAATCATCAAACATACCAAATTGCAACCCTCTAGCCTAGGTAGTTTTTATTTTATTTAAGATTAAAGTTAGCCATGATCGTGCTTCTGGCAACGCTATAGGACAGACCACCACCGGGCCGTGGCTAAAAGTTCCACGGGCCGCGGCTCACACAACATTATACGTTGTACAGAAAACTTGATTGCGCCGAAGAAACTTTGGTGCATTTTTTACTTGTTTGTGTTGGTTTCTCTTGTAAATACAAATCTGAATTTTGGTTTCCAGACGGATAATCAAAATGATTCAAGTTGTGTCGGTAAAGTCTTTTCTCATTATCTTATTATTGATTAATTTTGTGCTTATGCTTTGTGAAATGGAAGCCACTCAATCATTAATTAACTGATTTGGTATGTACGAAGTATTTGGCCGCAGATTGGTATAATTACATTACAAAATAGTTTGACATTTCGCTCACGTCATAAACAAGACGGCCATCACACCTGTCCTTTCATAATTCATTAGGACTTCGTTTTATATTATTTCACTCTCGTTTTGTCGGTTTCATCTTCGTTACAACATAAACCATCCCTTATCGTGTGAAGAGATCTTCAGCAAAGCAAATGAGTGGGACTCGATAGCATTGTCATTATCTATCTGTGTATCTAATTGTCCATCTATCTATCTCTCTATCTATCTGATATGCCCGCATAAGCATACTGTATCAATTCCCAAACTTTTTCCTTGGAACCTTGGGACATTTCTTTTACACATGAATTTTCCATTTGTTGATATGTATCGTAGTAACCCAATCTGTTATATCGAGTTTTTTTTCCAAATCCGTTATATTTGTTAAGAAATTTCTCTTATTTCGCTTCTACTTCCATGGTCAATTTGTAACAAAGATTGCCAGGTAAGGTGACATGCACGTAATTCAGAATTTTAATAAGGTCTTTACGAGTATATGCAAAGTCCATATTATAACCTTTGGCATCTATTTCCTGAAGAAGCTATTATCACTTGGACGATAAATCTCATTGTCTGTGACGGTGTTTATTACAAAAGACGATGTTTTGCTAAGAAGAGCTTTCAAAACAGGTATGAACTCCCACGTAGTTATCCCTATCTCTGTAAAGTTTTATGTTCTTCCTGCTTTTTCAGATCTACTCCCCCTCCTCTCCTCTCCATCTCACTCCCCTCCCCACCTCCTCCCCCGCCTTCCTCACTTTGCCCTCCCTAATCCCCATCCAGCAGGTCGCACCCAATATCTCTTGACTTTAAATTTCCCCAAATGAATGCCAGGCTGTTAAAAGAAACCTTATTTTAAAGCAACGTTCGAAACTAAATCATGATTCACGGATTTTAAAACGAGAGAGAGAGAGAGAGAGAGAGAGAGAGAGAGAGAGAGAGAGAGAGAGAGAGGTGGGATTTGAGAGATAGAGAGAGAGAGAGGGGGGGACCACCCCCCCAAAATGGAAAAAAAAGAAGTGGGCGTGGGGTCTTGTGTTCAAAGGCTGAAATATGAAAATCCTAAACATCTAAAAGGACCTCCTAAGTGGGGTCTGGTGTGCTTTGGCTGGACAGCCGGAGCCACTAATGTAGGTTGGCGTGGAGTCTCACCCGGCGGAATAATATATCTGGTGCCCCCGACCAAAAAGCATAGATGATAAGGTCTCTAATAAGTGTATAATGCTGAATGTAAGCGTGATGCATTTTAATGATCCGTCTTTCCGTTATTAAAGTTTCATGGCTGTTGATGCTAGTGATTCCAATCTCTGATGGGGATTAACATATAATTAAAGTCTTAACCGGCCGGTGTTTTAGCTCTGCGCGACTCAGGACCTCTTTCATTGTTTTTTTTATGTGGACGACTCTCTTTAGTGTATTTGTTTCTGTCAGTGTTTGCCTTGTCTTTTAATTGTGTTCAGATTGGCTTGAAGAGAATGGACGCGGATGTTCTCATAGCATCGCATGGGATGGGTTGTAAGGTTCTTCCATGCATTTGGTGCTTTCTAGATAACGAAGTATTTTATACCATATGGAGTCCACAGTAAAATGAAATTTTTTTTTGTGATCTTTTGTTTTTCACGTGAGAGTGTAGTCTACGCCTTTTTTACAGGTCTATGAAACCATGACTTTTCCTTGCCCAATGATTTTTTTTTTTTTTTTTTTTTTTTTTTTTTTTTTTTTGAGAGAGAGAGAGAGAGAGAGAGAGAGAGAGAGAGAGGGGGAATTTGGGCGGGGGGGGGGAGCGTGTCGACTAATGCTTTCCATCTGCTAAAATACATTTCCTCCCTTGGAAATTATTTCAGTGCCTCCCCCAAAAATGATAATTTTATGTAAATGTTTTGTATGTAGTGTATCAACTTGGCCGCGAATTGTGCCTCTCATTACCAAGTCGTGTCTTTGAATGCTCGGCCGATGGTGATTTTATGCATAGAATATTTATCGAAATTCGAAGGTAACCGCATCTCTGTTTTTATAATAAGGGAATTATTCTTCGGACTCCTCCCCCTTGAGAGGGATAGTGGGTTAGCGGATGGCGGTGGAAGGGAAGGAGGGGGGAGGGTTATAAATATGATGATGATGATGGTGATGATGATGATGGTAGTGGTGATGATGATGTTGGTGATGGTGGCAGTGATGATGAGATTAGCTCTATCCTGTGATTTAGAATGGATCAAAGCTTGCGAACAACCCAAGAAACGTCCTTGTTTTTATTAGTTGAGGTAACTAAGTTTGATTTATTACGTTTAGTGGAAATAAAGGTTTAGCAACAATGAAATTTTGTGAATTATATTTTAATGGGGAATACTATACACTTGTGCACAACCGTACCTAAAAATATCGGCAGTGTCCCTCTCTCTCTCTCTCTCTCTCTCTCTCTCTCTCTCTCTCTCTCTCTCTCTCTCTCTCTCTTGTGTTCTAATGCTCATATTGTTTTCATCATATCAGTTCGAACCATCTTATTGGCCGAGGAGCAGTTTCGGATTGAAGGATCCCTGTCGCAATTTCAAGCCTGAGGTAGCTACCGACCCTTCAATTTATGTAGTATCCGATTTCTGATGCGTTATTTAATGGTGATTGTTTCTAACATATAAAAAAAGATGTTTCTCACATATAAAAATAAAAGGCATTATGGAGAACTATATTTATACTGTAATATCAAATTTAGCACATGAAAATGTACGTCACATGAATATCTGCTGGAAGAGTGTGAAATATTTTAACGCAGCATTTCCCAGTTGACAGGTAAGTTTGTTTCTGTACTTTTGGCAGCGAGCATTTGCTTCAGTCCTAAGTGTTTCTTTGATTTCAGTTGTTCCTTGATACGGATATATATATATATATATATATATATATATATATATATATATATATATATATATATATATATATATATATATATGTATATATATATATATATATTATATATATATATATGTATGGATATATTATTTATATATATACATATATATACACACACACACATATATATATATATATATATATATATATATATATATATATATATATATATATATATATATATATATATATATATATATATATATATATATATATATATATATATATATATATATATATATATACAGTATATATATTACATACTGTGCAGAGCAGAAAGCTGTGTTTACAGACAGTTATGACCCAGCTCAATTATATTTTTGAGGGATTTCACCAAGGTCTGAAAATTTGCAAATGATATAGGCCTACTCAAAAGTAGGATTTGGATACATCAAACAATAATCTGAGTGCTCAGAGAAGATCGATCTCTATCAAGGACGAACAAGATGAATCATAATATCAGATTAAAGTCCGATAAAACCTTTTCTATAGCCAGTAATGAACAAAGCTGCAGCTAGTAGCGAGGAAAAGAACAAACGTTCCAGCGTTAAAATGCAAGTCCAAGTTCTCGGTGAACACCGTAAAGAACAGGAAGTAATTAATGCTTTTGAATGCTAAACTTCGTTGAAGATGTATGCCAGTGGCAAATCTTAGATTGTAGGCTTCAAGAGGAAGACTGCGAATGAGATATGCTTGTGTATGCGAGAGTGGATAAGATCTTGCAAATTTAACACGAGGTATGCCGAGGGAGTTAGATCTGTGTACGTTTATAGATGAGAGATTTTATTTTGTTTTTATTTTTTCAGTTAGAGAAATATTGGTATATACAGTTTTTCATAAATGAAACCGGCTTCTTATTATTGTTATTATTATTATTTCCAGTTGGGGAAACAATGGTATATACAGTTTGTTAGGTATTTATGTTTATAACTACCTATTACCATAGGTTATATTTGTGTTTACAGATACTTACTACTCATTAAGCATAACTACCCTGTTAACTATTTTGTCTTCTTTTAAACTGTATATCATTATAAGTTAGTCTTAAAAATAAAGTCATTCAGGAAGGATCTATCTGAGTTTTGTGTCCATCCAAATATACTTTACAGTTTTTCATAAATAAAACCGGTTGATTATTATTATTATTATTATTATTATTATTATTATTATTATTATTATTATTATTATTATTATTATTAGTTAAAGAAACGATAGTATATACAGTTTTTTATAAATGAAACCGGCTTATTATTATTATTATTATTATTATTATTATTATTATTATTATTATTATTATTATTATTATTATTATTATTATTATTAGTAGTAGTAGTAGTAGTAGTAGTAGTAGTAGTAGTAGTTGTTGTTGTTGTAGCAGTAGTAGTAGTAGTAGTTAGAGACACAATGATATATACAGTTTTACATAAATGAAACCGGCTTATTATTGTTATTATTATTATTAGTATTATTATTATTATTATTATTATTATTATTATTATTATTATTATTATAGCAAGATCTATCCTTCCTTTTTTTCATATAAAACTATCAAGATAACGGCTTAAATTCGAAGATGACCGTTAAACACAACACCCCAACGTGTCCATAAGAACCGTATATGTATTTTTTTTTTTCATAGGAATGAACGTGTCTTCACTTCGATCAAAGGAATATTCCTTGGAATGTAATGCAACGGACGTGATTCACTGCGACTCTGTGTTTTGAAGAATCCCTCAGATATGCATGATATTCCTTTGACGCTTTTCCAAAGCCACTTTTAACATTTAAAAGTAACGACTTTTCGGATGCCCTCCGAATCGGTCAGTCACATACAGAAGCCGATCTGAAAAAATATGGAAATAATGGCCTTTGATGTCTCGGTTTTTAATGTAAGGAATAGTCAGTTACCAGAGGTTCTGCCGTCGAGGCAATTTTGCTCCACCAACCCACTTGGGGATAATGCGATTCCTCCTGACTCCTTAAAACAAGCTCACGTGTACAAACATCCTCATGCGCATGTGAAATGTTTCTTTCTTGGGGATGATGTGGGCTCTTTTTTCTTTACTTTTCTTCTTTTTTTAGCGAATTAAAAGGCATCATGGCCCGCGCAGTCATTGTCGTGATAGCCATGAAACAGCAGCGAGTTCGGTCCCATTGATTCCAGCTTTTACGCTTGTGGTCTGAAATAATGCATCTTGTCACAAACACTCCCAACTCCTCTTCGGTACCTAATGGATAAATATCCTGTTTTACAACCCCGAGCAAAATGTCTTACTCTATTTAGGGTACATACATAATATTCCTCCCTTCTCTGGCCCGCGAGAGAAAACGCCAAGAGGAGCCGTTTCCGAAATGGTCCCCGTTTCCAGGTAGATAAACCAGACCCCCCCTCCTCCCCGGCCCTCCTCTGCCCTACTGTGCAACATCCCCCACCCACCCACCCACCCAACCACCCCACCCCGGAAAAATAAAAATCTGCATCCATTGGAAAGAAATCATTTGGGTGAAGTGAGCGGAGAAGACGCACACTAAAAAGTTCCAAGATACTTCTGCTGGTAGTCATTAGCTCTCGGTTCCCTCCAGGTGCGACTCATTGGGAAAGACAGAAATGGAGCTTCTTGAATGCATAATCATCTTGCTGTGGCTTTTCCTCCCGAAGGTGGAACCGGTTCCATTTCCTCTGTGCCGTGCCCAAGTGCTACTTCAGACTACCAGCGCATGCTACTGTTAGAATTTCCCTTTTTCTCTTTCATTGAAGTTGCGGTTGTTGTCAAGACGGTTGTTGCTGTAATCTGCATTTGCGAAAGGTAATTAGGTTGTGCCAGATATTCTACCTTATGTTCTACAGTAAAATTATCGGGTTATCTTCGGTAGTGCTCCTATTGTTCTGTATTGTTATTAAGATTATATTTAACCGACTAAATTGAATATATGCATTTATAAACGTGTTCGTACATTCACTCACGTTAACGTAAAACGTATTCGTACTGAGTATATTATTATACTGATATCGCTTTTTAGTTGTTCGAAGTCAAGGTTCCTTCGTTACTTTGCCGAGTTTCGAAGGCTTCACAGGCCGTCTATACTGAGCACTGCCGCTGTTGAGGAGACCATACTACTTGGTACAATACTGGTATACGACAGAATCAGCACGGAATGAGTACATGCCGCCATGGTTGCTGGAAAAGTTAAGTATAACTTAGCTTAACCAGACCACTGAGCTGATTAACAGCTCTCCTAGGGCTGGCCCGAAGGGTTAGATTTATTTTACGTGGCTAAGAACCAATTGGTTACCTAGCAACGGGTCCTACAGCTTATTGTGGAATCCGAACCACATTATAACGAGCAATGAATTTCCATCACCAGAAATAAATTCCTCTTATTCTTCATTGGCCGGTCGGAGATTCGAACTCGCGGCCAACTGTAAAATTTTATTTTTTACAACATATGCTCTAAAAGAATATTATTATAAGTGAGAACGATTACACCGTCATTGCAAAATTCTTGAGCTGTTTCGTGACGCATGCGCATACGACTTATATCTGTGGAAACACTGCTTGTAATTATAATTATAGATGCGAAACATGTATAATTATAATTACAATATGTAGCAGTTTTCAGCGACAGAGACCCCGCATGAAAACCTAAACTTGATTACTTATTGCTATACGTAGGAGGAAAGGAAATTAATCGTAATGATAATAATACTTGTTGTCTTCTCGAATACTTTTTGTTAAGTTAATTGTCTTCTCGAATACTTTTTGTTAAGTTAATTGTATTCGGCTATTACTTCCTGGAAAGTAGCTATCCAGAGGTGGTCAGGGTTTTAATTCCGTCATAATGTGAGAAATTCTCTTAGAATGTATCGTGCATCCCGTGACAATTATTAAGAAGTTAAATATGTTATAACGCGTTGCGTTTGCTCATGCACATTAACAAATGAGTTGCCGTGTTCATGAAGCTCTCTCTCTCTCTCTCTCTCTCTCTCTCTCTCTCTCTCTCTCTCTCTCTCTCTCTCTCTCTCTCTCTGAAAGCATTAGAGGCGCTTGCGTATTATAAACATAATCATTAAAAGCATTATCCTTCTTTATTTCCTTAAGAAGAGCGCCCGTGCCTTAGCAAAATACCATATCTCTCCTCCCGTTCCTAGGAATATGTGCAGAGATTAAGAGGCGTATGATATAGCCGAAGCGAGGTGTTTGTATGACGGGGGTCAGCTATGGACAGATAAACTGTAAGTGCTAAGATATAAACCTCCAGAGGTACTTGAAGTAGACATAAAGATGACTAAGACAAATCTGCTTGTTTTCTCTGCATTGTAAGTGGGGTCATTAACGGCGACTTCACTACGCTGCGGGATTAAGGG
>NC_089759.1:13454156-13479156 GCF_040412425.1 Macrobrachium rosenbergii
AGTTTTATCACTCCTCGGAAAACTGAGAGAGAGAGAGAGAGAGAGAGAGAGAGAGAGAGAGAGAGAGAGAGAGAGGTTTAAGCGTTTCGTTGTTAATATTCAGTGGATGTTCAATGCTGAAGCTACGTGGGAAACATCCATATTATATTCATTATGGAGCTTCAGAAGTAATCGCTTGATTTTCTCACGCTAAAGCTCTTTTATAATGCCGTGGTATTTCATCTATAAAAATCCCTTCGTGATTGTGCATTCAGTCCTGTTTTATAAAACCTTGATGTTTCTCTCTCTCTCTCTCTCTCTCTCTCTCTCTCTCTCTCTCTCTCTCTCACACACACACACACACACACACACACACATTCCGTTACTGCTAGGAATATTATCGGTATCTACAGAGGGGAATTCCTCGACGGGGTAGTCCTCATTCCCGAAGAGATGGAATCATTCTATAGGTAAATCTACTGGTAAGACCCCCTCACCCCCTCATAATCAGTCTCTCTCTCTCTCTCTCTCTCTCTCTCTCTCTCTCTCTCTCTCTCTCTCTCTCGGGAAGTATTTGTTGATTTATTTTCATGGTTTAGATGTAAATAGCGTCAGTATGTGAATGTAATAAACTACATTTTCGACAAAAACTATGAAAATAAAAACAGCATTTTTTTCATTTTTATGTACTTATTTAGAGATCAATGTTATTCCATGTACTGTAATCAGTTTTGCCTGTGATAATCATACGAGAGACGCATCATTCAGCTGGGTAAAGAAAAACGATACTTTATTACTTATATCTTCCATTATCTATCTATCTATCTATCTATCTATCTATCTATCTATTTATATATATATATTATATATATATTTATATATATATATATATATATATATATATATATATATATATATATATATATATATATATATATATATAAACAAACCATACATACACCGTTTAGACATGTCTCTTCCTTGCGTGTTACTCTAAAGTATCGTTTCTGCATTTGTCCTGAAGATATCTTCGTTGCAGTATTGGATGAGTCCATTATGAAATAGTCATGAATCAGCCATGGTTTTTCCTATTTTGGAAAGTTATCATAATTTTGTATCTTTAGAGAGAATTAAGTACATTAGCAAAATGTAGGAAGTGACTTACATTGATATCATCTAAAGGGAAAGTAGGCTACCTGCTGCTTTATGAAGAACGGGAACAAATGTTGAAGCACTGTTTCTCAGTGGGTTGAATTACGTTTTAGTTTTCTGCAAAAGAAAACTATTGTACCGGCTTTGTTTGTCCGTCCGCACTTTATTCTGTCCGCACTTTTTCTGTCCGCCCTCAGATCTTAAAAACTACTGAAGCTAGAGGGCTGCAAATTGGTATGTTGATCATCCACCCTCCAGTCATCAAACATACCAAATTGCTGTCCTCTAGCCTCAGTAGTTTTTGTTCTATTTAAGGTTAAAGCTAGCCATAATCGTGCTTCTGGCAACGACATAGGACATGCCGCCACGTCCGACTGAGAGTTTCATGGGCCGCGGCTCATACAGCATTATACCGAGACCACCGAAGGATAGATCTATTATCTGTGGCCTTGATTATACGCTGTGCAGAAAACTCGATTGCGCGGAAGAAACTTCGGCGCTTTTTTTTTTTTTTTTTTTTTTTTTTTTGTTTTGTTACTGCAGTTGATAATAGGATGTATTTACTTTATACAGTTTCTGTCGCATTATTATTTATGTAGTTTCTGAGACTTTTCCTATTGTCATTTTTGCTCTGTATTTTTTCTTTTGATGGCTTAATCGTTACAGATCCTTACGGCTAAGAGACTAGTGATTTTTAAAAGATCTTTTTCCCTTTTTGACTTGGCCTTTTAACCAAGCACATTTTTATTCGTATCGCTACCTAGCTGTTTGCGTTTTGTATTTCTGTTATTTTCTGATATGTTTGTTCTTCCATATATTTATTTCTATATCGCTTTCTCCTTTGTATACCTAAAGGAAGCAAAAATTACCTTTGCGTGAAGAAACTCTTGGGAGGTGATCTACTAGTAGTGTTACTCGTAATAAACAGATGTAAGAATAGATATTTAAAATAATCTATTTTCGCATGTTATTGACAAGAATATTTTATTTGCGAAGAAGTAACAGGAAAGTCTTTGATATTGGTTATTGGATGCCTTTTTAAAGTTATACAGGACTGTTTTTGAGAAAACTTTTTCATGGTGAAGAGTGCAAGACGGTCTTTGCAAAAAAAAATTGTTTGTTAATGACCTTTTTCTCAGGTTCTTAAGCGATGACGTACCAGTTTTAGTTTTTTGTAAAAGAAAACTGTTGAGATGGCTATTTGTCTGTCCGTCCGCACTTTTTCTGTCCGCCCTCAGATTTTAAAAACTACTGAGGCTAGTGGGTTGCAAATTGGTATGTTGATCATCCACCCTCCAATCATCAAACATACCAAATTGCAGCCCTCTAGCCTCAGTGATTTTTATTCTATTTAAGGTTAAATTTAGCTAAGCTCGTGCGTTTGGCACCGCTATAGATGCCAACAACACGGCCATCACCGTGCCGCGGCTGAAAGCTTCGGGGCCGCGGCTAAGAGTTTACACAGCGTTAAATGCTGTACAGAAAACTCGATTGCGCCGAAGTTTTACTTGTTGTTTTAGATGCAGGTTAATACAAACACAAACACAGGTAGAGATATCTGCTTTTCGTAAGACATTGTCGAGAGGTACAACGGATTCTCCTCATTTCTGTGATATGGAGCATTTACGCTTTTTTTTTTTTTATTTTGCTACAATAACCACTATATACGCAGTGAAATTAAGTTGTGTTTTGTTGTTACCGATATTTGTTATTATAAACTTTTAAAAACAACTTTACAATCATCAGTAGCTCGAGAAATAACCTCCGTCCTTTAGACAGTCGTTTATCATTGTTTGTGAAGCTATGAAAATAAAATACTTCAAAAAAGTGAGAGAGAGAGAGAGAGAGAGAGAGAGAGAGAGAGAGAGAGAGAGAGAGAGAGAAGCTCACTTATATCATTAACGAAATCTTCCAGTCCTAATCTTCGAGACCGTCTCGCCTCGCTATTCATATTCATAAAGTTTTTTGTGGGGCAGCATGTAAATTCCTAAGTGATGCGATCATTTCCATGTGTTGGGTCATTACTGGGTAAATATTTTAGGCCCCATTAATGACAAAAACAAGGTCATATATAACGCATTTACTGACAGAATATTGTGAGAAGGAGAATACATCTTCTGTTAATTGTCGTCCTGGTTTTTTTTTCTTGCGTATAATAAAACCTTTTAGAGGAGCTGTTTCGTGTTACGGAAAAGAAAAAAACCGGGGAGTATTTAGAAAAATGTCAGCGGGTCGTTATAGAGGAGGCGAAGTTTCTTTACGTATGGCTGGTCTACGTTGATATTAGATTGTTGATGGAATGCGTAGGGTTATTGGGCTGGGTTTTGCGCAGTGATTCGGGATGACGGGGAAGGGACAAACCTAGGAGATGTCTAAATGGAATTTATATATATATATATATATATATATATATATATATATATATATATATATATATATATATATATATATATATATATATATATATATATATATATATATATATATATATATATATATGATCATGAATACAAATATCGATTAATATCATATATCGGGAATATCCCCGATGGGGAATTATCACCGAAGGGGAATTTATAAGTGATAAATGGCACTGTTTATAAGTGATAAATGGACGGGCACTCGCGTGCCCGTCCATTTATCACTTATAAATCCCCTTCGGTGATAATTCCCCATCGGGGATATTTCCGAGGTAGCGTGGATTTGATATTAAGCGATGTGTAAATCATGAAGCTACAAATATCGCTTAATATCAAATCCACGCTACCTCGGGAATATCCCCGACGGGGAATTATCACCGAGGGGAATTTATATGATAAATGGGGCACTGTTTATAAGTGATAAATGGACGGGCACTCGCGTGCCCGTCCATTTATCACTTATAAATTCCCCTTCGGTGATAATTCCCCATCGGGGATATTCCCGAGGTAGCGTGGATTTGATATTGCGATATTTCTAGCTTCATGATCGTATATAAATCAAGGTGTGATAAAAATGTCATATATATATATATATATATATATATATATATATATATATATATATATATATATATATATATATATATGTATATGTTTATGTTGCTGTTCTTGTCTGCTAATTCTGTTATAATTTTGCATTAGTTACTCTGTTATGTTAATTATTGTTATTATTGTTCATGCTTTTGTCGATCGATTGGTCCAACTCACAGTCTGCTTCAAAAACGTTGTTGCATTTAGTAGTAGTGAGAATTATATGTTATGTTCAGCCTCCGATAATAATAATAATAAATTATGACAATAATAAAGGAAATTTTTAAGTTGGAAAAGTTTTCACAAGCAGCCTGTGATAATTCGTTGCTTAAACTTTCGTTTTACATCGTTCGGGTTTTCTGGCCTCTGCAGCTTTTCATTTCTATTTTTTTTTTTTTTTTTTTTATTTCCGTCCAGTTCTTCAGGTCGTCTTTCTTGAAATACCAAAATATTTTGTTTTATAAGATTAAAACCTCTACATGACCGCTTAGCTAAACCGCTTGGACAATATGCCAGTCATTTTTATAGCCATTTAATATGTGAACATATCCTAGTTGGAAACTGCGGTACTTGGACTGGAACCTTGCCGGATAGGAACCACAGTGACCCGTAAATTTCTCTACTTCCTGATGTTTTTGGATAAGCTTCCCACCATACCTAGAACTGATGTATATGATCAGTAGACGTTGCATATGTTATAATGGTGTTGTCTGATCTTTTATCGCTATAAGTCAGTGGTTCTTAACCTTTTTTGGCAGTGACCCAAAATCTTGTCCAAATTAACCATGGCGACCCATGCCCTCATAAACATTTTCTTTTTATATAATTATGCTTATGAAAACGTGCCACAGAAACAAAAATTACTTGCAGAGATTAAATGGTAAGTGTCTATGTTTGGAAGATTCCGACCTCAACTAAATGTTCTATGTCTATAATGTTCTGCTTAGATATTAATGAATCATGTCTTCTTAATACAATATTTTCTCTAATGATAATAATTATAATAAGAGTATTGGGGAAATAATAAGCCCATAAAGCCATAACCATTAAGGACCCATTGAAATGGTTTGGCGACCCAATATCTAACGCATCTAATTCCGTCAAGGTGTCAGTTCATTGAAACCAAATATGCCCTCACTGTTAAATAATTCATTAACTTAATGGAAATATCTGCGTTAGAAGAACTGAAAGATATTCTTGTATTAGTCACGTTAGTTTAATCAACGAATCTTGTACTGGATTTCAATAGACCTTTGGAATCGAGTTACGCAAGATGTTATGGCGATTTTTTGCGATTTTACACCGTATGCAGCAAGGAAAATTTTCGTATGTTGCGTGTTTGTAAATTAATATTAATTTTTAAGAAGTTTCGAACGAATGAATCAGGTCGATGATGACTATTGTACCTAAAAAAATTGTATGCTTGATATCTTGACCTGTTGAAGGCCGAATTTCTTAGAACTGGAGTAGACTCTTCCTTGACTATGTTTATGTCGCCGGATAAGGGAGGAATTTGACCTAACTTAAAGGAGCACCAGTGTGAAGCCTTTTAATCTGGAATAAAGTTTTACCTTAAATGCGTTGAGGGAAATTTTTTTTAAATACAAGTAATGGTAAATTAGGAAGATTTTGTGATGTTTTACAAGCAGTATTTCGGTACGATAAGCAAAGATTAAAGTGAATGACCTTTTCACCTTATCGGAAATGGAGTACCTTACAGAGTTTAAGACCTATCTCAACAGTAGAACCGATGTTCTTGTAGCGGTCTTCTTGTTTATTTCAGGGAATATTTAAACCCATAAAGATCCATACTTATGGGCCGCCACTGTCATAACGATCCACACGTATGGATCTCGACACTCGTAAAGATCCGTGTTTATGGAACTCGGCATTGATGAAGATTCATGTTTAAAAAACTCGATTTGTATAAAGTTCCATACTTATGGGCCTCGACATTCAAAAAGATCCTTACTTATGGCGCTCGAAATTTATGAAGATCCATACTTATGGTCCTTGATATTACAAATATCCACATGTAAGGAATTTTTAATTTATAAAGAGCCATACTAGTTGACGTTAGATTATACCAGTGCTTGCGGTAATCGACATATATAAAAATCCAAAGTTTTGAATTCACCATTTATAAAGACCCATCCTTTTTAATTCAACATTTATAAAGATCAATACCTACGGCACCCGGCATTCATAGAGAACCACATTTATGAGACTTTCAATTAATGAAAGTTCAATAGTTTGAAAATTATAGTTGAAATTATAATGTGAAGGATTTTATTGCAAGTGTCGACCTTATTAAATAAAAAATTATAAACTCTTCCCAGATGGTCTTGAAGATTTTAGATCTGAATCATTGATTTGATTTCATATCATCTTTAATGGAAAGATGATATGGCTAACACAAGGTCCCGAATTAACAACCCCGCCCCTCCTTCCCCACCCCATCCATCCCCACTCCCATTTTTTCGTGTCTTTTATGTAGCTACAACGCTGCCTTTTGTTACATTTATATTTATAGCTCATGCACAAAAGTTCCCGTCTCTGTGACTATTATCGGTTCCGAGCGAGGCCTCGTATAATTTAGAGCAATTTTATATACGTCAAAATAGACTGAGGCTTTATTTATGCGGTTACCAGCCCCTTTGCTGTTTGGATTAAAAGGGAGCAGTGGAGGGTTGTTACTATCGCACGAGCATTCTATCCCAGAATACGTGATAAAACTACTTAGCAACACAATGGTTATATACGGTTATATATATATATATATATATATATATATATATATATATATATATATATATATATATATATATATATATATATATATGTATATATATATATGTGAATGTCTTTTACTGTAATACCTTTTGATGTAATATAAATATAAGAAGGCCCATAAAACATTATTTGAATGTTGCAACCATATATTTCGAGCACAGAAGGAAGTGCTCGAAATATATGGTTGCAAAGTTCAAGTAGTGTTTTATGAGCCTTCTTATATTCATATATATATGTGTGTATATATATATATATATATATATATATATATATATATATATATATACTGTATATATATACATATACATATATATATATATATATATATATATATATATATATATATATATATATATATATACGCCATTGGGTTGTTGTCTGCAGTTTTGTCAAGTGTTCTGGCTGTCCTTATTATGCGTAAATTAATGTTTTCTAGAGTCATTATATACTTTGCCTCTTTGTGCACTTTCTAAGTTAAATCCCTTGTCATAAGAACATAAAACGTTTGATATTTTCCAATCATGTTCTACAAAACTTGGTCAATTCATCGGGACGGTTCATTCCCGGAGATTTCCTCTTGAAAATTGTACTTCATCTGACTTTACTTAATGCAAATATTTCATGATACTGTTGAAGGTTCTGGAGAGAACTAATAATCTGAGCAGATGAGGTGGACCATTTTCCCTCGCAATAGTAAGAACTTCTTTTATGGATCACCAGCGTAGTCATTAATACAACTCGACCACGGTTTTATGATCAGGGAGACCTGTCTTCCTCCGCTTCTTCGGAGAAGGGTGTTGTTGCGTTACTTGGATGCTCTCGGAGAGAGAGAGAGAGAGAGAGAGAGAGAGAGAGAGAGAGAGAGAGAGAGAGAGAGAGAGAGAGAAAAGGGACCTTACTAAGATTGTCATGGGGAAAGAAGATGAGGGAATCTTACCTAGACGGTAAAGAGAGAGAGAGAGAGAGAGAGAGAGAGAGAGGGAACCTTACTTAGATTGTCATGGAAAAAGAAAATGAGTGAATCTTACCTAGATGGTAATGAGAGAGAGAGAGAGAGAGAGAGAGAGAGAGAGAGAGAGATTGATATGGGAAAAGAAATGAGAGAGACCCAGATGGTAATGAGAGAGAGAGAGAGAGAGAGAGCCTCACTTAGATTGTCATGGGGAAAAAAAGATGAGTGAATCTTACCTAGATGGTAATGAGAGAGAGAGAGAGAGAGAGAGAGAGAGAGAGAGAGAGAGAGAGAGAGAGAGAGAGAGAGATTGTCATGGGAAAAGAAAAGGAACCTTACCAAGATTGTCATGAGGAAAAGAATCCTAGAGAGAGATGAGAGAGAGAGAGAGAGAGAGAGAGAGAGAGAGAGAGAGAGAGAGAGAGAGAGAGAGAGAGACTTACTTTGAAAGAGAGTAAGTCTTACCTTGGTGCTCTTGAAGTGAGAGAGGAAGGAACCTTACTTGGATGCTCTTGGGTAAAAGAAAATGAACCAACTTCACTTTGGTAGTATTGAGAGAGAGATGAAGTTGAAGTAAAGGTCTGGTTAGACTTCCATGTGATTTGATTACATTAGGTATTTTTTTATCCACTGTTTTTATTGTTTGATCATTTTGTTTTTATACATTTTACACTAATAAGTGATCAGCTGTGCTTCATTCTACTTTACACATTTTACAAATCTTGAAAATATTCGTGTCGTCAAGGCAGAATTGCATTCACATCCAAGAGCATCTTCCCCATTCTATTTCTACTTCAGTTTCTTCGTAAGTGCTCTGTGTATCCTTTCGTTTCCATGTTTATGCAATTTCCTTCTTATCTTTAATTTTTTTTCCATTTAGGAAACCTCTATTATTATATATATATATATATATATATATATATATATATATATATATATATATATATATATATATATATATATATATATATATATATATATATATATATATATATATATATTGTTATGATCTCTTAAGTTCCGAGACCAGTAGGTTCTGAACAAAAACAAGCAATTGGGCTGTAATGACTAACGAGAGGTGAAAAACAAAGGAGGGTGGAACAGAACAAAACGAAAAAGGACCTTAAACTAATTTATTTACAGTAAGTTATTTACATATTTACAGTTGAGTCAAGTTAAATTTAAAATAAACAATTAAATGACCATTACTACAAATGAATTAATCACTTAACAGCAGCAGCAACAACCAAAACCAAAAAATAAAATAAGAGTCAGTACATACAGTAAACAAACATCAAAAATGACCAAAAACATCATAAACATCATAAGCATGGGCAGCTCAACAAACATTACAAATAACCAACACAATGGGCATTAAGCAGAGTTAGTAAAAATAATTCAAAACATTAGATCTGAAAGTAACAAGTCCAAAACAAATTATTACACGAGTAACAACACTAATGAAGTAAGCTTAAACAGGCAAAACAGAAGCAGTACATAAGTGATCAAATAACACAAGCAGCACAGTTAAATTTAATCAGTAAAATATGCATATAAAGCCAAATCAGTAATCCTTACAAAACCAAATTAATAAACAACTCAAAAGCATAATAACAAATTCAATACCCAGGCAGCAAAGCTAATAACATAAATAAACAGGTTGCACAAAGGAACAGTACAGATGTTCTCCTCCAATACCGGACGGCCATGACAGAGCCAACACGACAACTGTCTCGCCCCTCAAGAAATGTACTGACGTCCTCCTCCAGTGCCAGACGACCATGACAGAGCCGACACGGCAACCATCTCATCCTCACAATACTCTTTGCTGCTCTGCTACCGAGACTCTGACTCTCAGGCACGAATACCTGCTGCTGCTACCCCAACTGACTCGCTGCTGCCCTGGACCTGACTCGTTGCTGCTATGAACCTGACTAACTCTGTCAAGCACCCCATGACAGACGTCAACTCCTTACACAAAGGAACAAACAAAAACGAAAGAAGGCAACAACCCACCAAGGGAACAATTGGCAAACGATTGTTCACACACACACACACACACACACACACACACACACACACACATATATATATATATATATATATATATATATATATATATATATATATATATATATATATATATATATATATATATATGTGTGTGTGTGTGTGTGTATTGCTGTCTCTTGTGTTGTTATTCTTCCACTGTACTAGTTTTATTTCTCTTTTACAGTTTTGCTGTGGTTTATGCAACATTATTATATATATATATATATATATATATATATATATATATATATATATATATATATATATATATATATATGACTTTTTTATCACATCACCATGATTCATATACAATCAGTAGCTACAAAAAGTCCTTTAATATCCACTAAAAAATTCCCTTCGGTAACATATATGAAAATATATTATTTCCGAGGTAGAGCGAATTGGATATTAAAGGACGTTTGTCGATTACTGATTATATATATATATATATATATATATATATATATATATATATATATATATATATATATATATATATATATATATATATGTATGTATGTATATATATATGTATATTATCGAGAATAATTCATTTTTACAAACTAATGCCAATGACATATGTGAATTGCAAATATGCATTCGTCAGTGTGTGCAAGAAAAAAAATCATTGTCCTCCGATAGATTAATATGTTGACTACGTAAAGCACAAAATGATAAGAGAATAACATAAACGTTATTCACAGAGGAAGTCATTATTTATGTATTATTTCCTTCATACTTTGCCTGCTGCGTCTGAGATTTGTGCGTGATCGCGCTGATATTGAATTTCGAATTTGTATTATTTTGCTTTTGTTTTCCATCTGCAGTAATGCCATATCTGTTTTCCTCTCAGTAAAATAATCCTTGCGTTTCAACAAAACATATACGAGGGAAGCTTGTTTTTGCCATTAAAACATGTTCCCCTTTTTATTTTGCAATTTGCGTAAGACTGGCCCCTTATTTTCCTTTCGATATCCTCTTGAAATCCTCATTAGGGTCTTCTATTTTGGCCTAATACTTTTTTTTCCTTTATAAATGTTTACGCTGTCGTTGTCTTTTCTAATTTCTTCCTCTTCCCCGAAATCAAGCGTGTATTCTATGGTAAATTTTTAGAGTCACATACGCGCATATGTGTGTGTGTGTGCATCTGTATATATAATACATATGTGTGTATATGCATATATATATATAATTTATATATGTAAATATATATATATATATATATATATATATATATATATATATATATATATATATATATATATATATACATATACACTGTATATATAATACATATAATTTATATGCATATATATATATATATAATTTATATATGTAAATATATATATATATATATATATGTATATAGCCTATATATACATACATACATACGCACACAAAGGAAATTATCTTAGTGGTCTATCAGAAATATATTATGGATTTGTTTCCGAATACCATTTCTCGATTTTCACCTTTCTCACAGCGTTTAGAAACGATTCCTTTAAAACCGGCTGTTCCTCAGTTGACGAGATCAAGATGAAAATGACTGTTTAAATCGAAATTGATCGCGGGAGGTTAAATGATTCGGGAAACACAAAGGAATGAAGAAAGTACCACGTCCCGATTTCCTTCTGGTACCAGGACGCGTACAAGATTTAATGTAGGGGGAGCGAGAAGCCCAGCCAAGTTGGGTATGAAGTCGGTATGTATAACTGATGTATACTCACCACAAGACATGTCTTTGTATGCTATTTATATAAGGCATCCTTCTTGATTGAGTGATTGATTACCTCACAGTAGCGCTACAACAGGATTGGTCATAGGCTTAAGACAATTTCCTTAGATAATTACTTATTGGATTTTTTACGACCTCTCTCTCTCTCTCTCTCTCTCTCTCTTCTCTCTCTCTCTCTCTCTCTCTCTCTCTCTCTCCTTGTTTATGTTTGTACTGATAAAATCCTCTTCCAATTCAAGCCGACGTTTCGTAATGAAAAATTCTTTTGTGACTTATTGGGATTTTGGAATGATTTCTGTGGATTATTATTTCATATATAATCCTAATATATCTTGGAAATGCTATTTTTTTATATACATCGTACAGGTAATTAAAAAGGAAAGCAAAAATAATACAGACTTTATGACTACAGTGTTTGTCATATCACATATTATTCTGTAATTTATTTGTACAAAAATCATTGTTGTTCATCTTTACCTCATGAGTTTTCAAATGTGTATTCAGAAATAAAGAGACATTTTTCTCTGGAATGTAAGAAATATTAGCATATATAGCAACTTTGGATTCATTCCATTTAGTCAGTTTTTTTAAAAGCTGTTTTTAGTTATCATTGGAAATTAAGACTATCATTTTCTCAAACTAGAGCATAGTCATAAAGGCTACCAGCTATACAAATGGTAGAAATTACCCTTGAAATTGAAAAAATGACACCTGTTATACTGCTGAAGAAAGAATCTTCAAAGAGTCTTCAGGATTCTTCGGTGAAGATTTTGGAGTTACTTGAAGACTATCATTTTCAAACTAGAGCATATAATAGTCATTCATGTAATGATGGCACCTCCGGCGATTCCGGAGGAAATCTTTAGTAAGGGTCCTTTTTTTTTTTTTTTTTTTTTGTGGGGCCCAGGGTCCAGTTCAGCTGAAGAAAGAATCTTCAAGGAGTCTTCAGGATTCTTCGGTGAAGATTTTGGCGCCAATACTTAGACTATCATTTTCTCAAACCAAGCATAGTCATTCATGTAATGATGGCCACCTCCGGCGATTCCGGAGGAAATCTTTGTAAGGGTCCTTTTGTTTTTTTTTGTGGGGCCCAGGGTCCAATTAGCTGAAGAAAGAATCTTGAAGGAGTCTTCAGGGGATTCTTCGGTGAAGATTTTGGCGCCAATACGAAGACTATCATTTTCTCAAACTAGAGCATAGTCATTCATGTAATGATGGCCACCTCCGGCGATTCCGGAGGAAATCTTTGGTAAGGGTCCTTTTTTTTTTTTTTTTTTTTTGGGGGCCCAGGGTCCAGTTCAGCTGAAGAAAGAATCTTCAAGGAGTCTTCAGGGATTCTTCAGTGAAGATTTTGGCGCCAATACGAAAAAGACTATCATTTTCTCAAACTAGAGCATAGTCATTCATGTAATGATGGCTACCTCCGGCAATTCCGGAGGAAATCTTTGGTAAGGGGTCCTTTTTTTTTTTTTTTTTTTTTGTGGGGCCCAGGGGTCCAGTTCAGCTGAAGAAAGAATCTTCAAGGAGTCTTCAGGATTCTTCGGTGAAGATTTTGGCGCCAATACGAAGACTATCATTTTCAAACTAGAGCATAGTCATTCATGTAATGATGGCCACCTCCGGCGATTCCGGAGGAAATCTTTGGTAAGGGTCCTTTTTGTTTTTTTTGTGGGGCCCAGGGGTCCAATTCAGCTGAAGAAAGAATCTTCAAGGATTCTTCAGGGATTCTTCGGTGAAGATTTTGGCGCCAATACGAAGACTATCATTTTCTCAAACTAGAGTTTAGTCATTCATGTAATAATGGCCACCTCCGGTGATTCCGGAGGAAATCTTTGGTAAGGGGTCTTTTTTTGTTTTTTTTTGTGGGGCCCAGGGGTTCAATTCAGCTGAAGAAAGAATCTTCAAGGAGTCTTCAGGGATTCTTCGGTGAAGATTTTGGCGCCAATACGAAGACTATCATTTTCTCAAACTAGAGCATAGTCATAAAGGCTACCAGCTATATAAATGGTAGAAATTACCTTGAAATTGAAAAAAATTACACCTGTTATACTGCTGAAGAAAGAGTCTTCAGGGAGTCTTCAGGAATCTTGGGTGAGGATTTTGGAGCCAATATGAAGACTATCATTTTCTAAAACTAGAGCATAGTTATTCATGTAATGATGGCCACCTCCGGCGATTCCGGAGGAAATCTTTGCAAGGGGTCCTTTTTTTTTTTTTGTGGGGCCCAGGGGTCCAATTCAGCTGAAGAAAGAATCTTCAAAGAGTCTTCAGGGATTCTTCGGTGAAGATTTTGGAGCCAATACGAAGACTATCATTTTCAAACTAGAGCATAGTCATTCATGTAATGATGACCACCTCCGCGATTCCGGAGGAAATCTTGGTAAGGGGGTCCTTTTTTTTTTTTTTTTTTTTTTGTGGGGCCCAGGGTGCAATTCAGCTGAAGAAAGAATCTTCAAGGAGTCTTCAGGATTCTTCGGTGAAGATTTTGGCGCCAATACTAAGACTATCATTTTTCAAACTAGAGTATATAGTCATAAAGCCTACCAGCTATATAAATGGTAGAAATTACCCTTGAAATTGAAAATGACACCTGTTATACTGCTGAAGAAAGAGTCTTCAAGGAGTCTTCAGGGAATCTTGGGTGAAGATTTTAGAGCCAATATGAAGACTATCATTTTCTAAAACTAGAGCATAGTTATACATGTAATGATGGCCACCTCCGGCGATTCCGGAGGAAATCTTTTGTAAGGGGTCCTTTTTGTTTTTTTTTTTTTTTGTGGGGCCCAGTGGTCCAATTCAGCTGAAGAAAGAATCTTCAAGGAGTCTTCAGGGATTCCTTGGTGAAGATTTTGGAGCCAATACGAAGACTATCATTTTCAAACTAGAGCATAGTCATTCATGTAATGATGGCCACCTCCGGCGATTCCGGAGGAAATCTTTTGTAAGGGTCCTTTTTTTTTTTTTTTTTTGTGGGGCCCATGGGTCCAGTTCAGCTGAAGAAAGAATCTTCAAGGAGTCTTCAGGGATTCTTCGGTGAAGATTTTGGCGCCAATACGAAGACTATCATTTTCTCAAACTAGAGCATAGTCATTCATGTAATAATGGCTACCTCCGGCGATTCCGGAGGAAATCTTTGTAAGGGTCCTTTTTTTTTTTTTTTTTTTTGGTGGGGCCCAGGGTCCAATTCAGCTGAAGAAAGAATCTTCAAGGAGTCTTCAGGGATTCTTCGGTGAAGATTTTGGCGCCAATATTAATATATCCCAGCGTCCTCATTTGAGGACACACATTTCAAGATTTTTTACTCTTTTATCTTATCAATTTATCACATTTGAATAAATGCATGCATTATTTATTTCATATTGCACCCCATGACATCTTTTTTTTATTAGTATTAAGAACTTTACAAGACTTTTTATGAACAACCAAAGTTGTACAAAAATGTGCTCTTATCCTATCGTAATTTCAAGTAATTTTTTCCAAGTTATTTTAACTAATATATAATGAATTTCCAAAAGTATAGTAAATTAATCTATTACCCAAGCATTTTAAGTATAAATTGTCAATTATAAATCAAAGGAAGTTGTTCATTATCAACTTTGAAAAATTGTGTCCTCAAATGAGGACGCTGGGATGAAGCATTATAAATCCTGATCAAACCTGTCGAAGTATGCTGGACGTGAGCTTACCGGCCTACCTCGTTTTTGTCTGTTTCTTTCGAATCTCTGTTGTGACCACATGCAGTGAGAGAATATCCATCTATGGTAAGCATTATTTTTTGATTACTGAAAACTTAAAAAAAAAAAATAACAATATTGCTAAAAAGTTGTGATGAACAGAGAGGACAAACATTCCAGGACAATTTGAAGAAAATGAAAGAAGACTTGGATCACCTAACACCTCTGGAATTATATGAAACAATAATGTCCCCAGATATTTATGATCACATTGTGAAGGAAACTGTTCGTTATGCCACGGCCAGCAGAAACAAACTGGATTTTGTGTTCAGTGTAGATGAATTGAAATCTCTGATAGGAATTCTTCTTTTGTCAAATTTCCACAAATTGCCATCGGAGAGGCATTATTGGTCAAAAGATGAAGACCTGGGTGTGTCTATTAAAAAAAGCAATGTCTCGGAATAAATTTCAAGGTTGGAAGAGTGTTGTGCATTTCTGTGATAATGCAGATGCAGAAAATAACAAAGGGGATAAAGGATTCAAAGTAAGAAGCCTGATTTCGAAGCTTCAGAAATCATTTGTTCAATATGGAGTATTTGAGGAATGCATTAGTTAGTGTTGACGAAATGATGGTAAAATATTATGGGCATAACTCCCTGAAGCAGTTTATCCAGGTGAAACCTACTAGGTTTGGATATAAACTTTGGGCACGTTGTGGGACCTCAGGCTACTGTTATAATTTTGATCTTTACTGTGGTAAGAATCCTCAGCTAGATAAGAATGATGAAATAGCATTGGGTTCAAAAGTTGTCTTGAAGATGCTTGAAGCTGTAGCAGATCCAGAATCTCATGCTGTTTATTTTATAATTATTTTACTGGTTATGAATTATTAGTTCACCTACGAAATATTGGTTTTCAAGCGTCAGAACACACAGAGAAAATTGTTTGAAGAACTGTACATTGAAATCAACAAATGATATGAGAAAAAGAAACAAGAGGCTCATATGACTACAGGTTTGACACCAATGAAGAATTACTGATGGTAAATTGGCTAGATAACAAATGTGTAACTGTTGGTACTAATTACGACACTGTAGAACCCCTTGCAAAGGTCCAACGTTGGATTAAGACATCAAAGTCAAAAGGAAGCGTTCCTCAACCAAATGCAATTTTCGACTATAATAAAATGGGTGGTGTAGATCACCATGATTGGTTAGTAGGGAAATATTCTGTTTCTATTCGAGGAAAGAAATGGTACTGGCCTTTATTCATTAGAATGAGAGATATGGCAGTTGTGAACTCATGGATCATTTATAAATTGCTGCACCAAGGACATGGTTTCACACATCTGAGTCTACTAGATTTCAAAAGGGCAATTTCTGTAGCTTATCTGAAGTTGGCTTGCATGGAAGGCTCAGTAGGAAGACCCTGTGGTACCTACACTCACGCACAAATTTTGCTGATGTTCGTTATGATGGTAAAGATAATTTTATTGAAAAGCGCAACAATCAGCAGAGGTGTATGAACAAACCATGTACAGCAAAACCAAGAACCTTTTGCTCTAAATGCAATGTGACTCTTTGTATTGAATGTTTCAGCTCTTATCATAAAAGAAAATAAGATTGTCAGGTATAACAATAAAAGAAAGTACATTTAGTTTATGAAATTAAATTTTTTTTCAGCTAGAACTTAGGTGGAAATTCATAACATTTAAGTAAGAATGACAATATGGAACTGTTTATCTTTATCTGAAAAGATAATACTTTACTTAACAAATATAAACATAAAACCTATTGTCCCAGTGTCCTCATTTGAGGACAGCTTGAAAACATGATTTTATACCCTTTGTCCCAGCGTCCTCATTTGAGGACAGCTTACTGTAAGCTTTACCCTTAGAAATAGATTTTTTCTTTCTCACGTCATATGTTTTCTTGACCCTTAAATATATATTATTTGGCAAAAAATTCCAGAAATTCAAAAAATACAAAAGTTGGGATTTAATGGGTTAAGACTATCATTTTCTCAAACTAGAGCATAGTCATAAAGGCTACCAGCTATACAAATGGTAGAAATTACCCTTGAAATTGAAAAAATGACACCTGTTATACTGCTGAAGAAAGAATCTTCAAAGAGTCTTCAGGGATTCTTCAGTGAAGATTTTTGGAGCCAATACGAAGACTATCATTTTCTCAAACTAGAGCATAGTCATTCATGTAATGATGGTCACCTCCGGCGATTCCGGAGGAAATCTTTAGTAAGGGTCCTTTTTTTTTTTTTTTTTGTGGGGCCTAGGGTCCAGTTCAGCTGAAGAAAGAATCTTCAAGGAGTCTTCAGGGATTCTTCGGTGAAGATTTTGGCGCCAATACTTAGACTATCATTTTCTCAAACCAAGCATAGTCATTCATGTAATCGATGGCTACCTCCGGCGATTCCGGAGAAATCTTTTGTAAGGGTCCTTTTTTTTTTTTTTGTGGGGCCCAGGGTCCAATTCAGCTGAAGAAAGAATCTTGAAGGAGTCTTCAGGGATTCTTCGGTGAAGATTTTGCGCCAATACGAAGACTATCATTTTCTCAAACTAGAGCATAGTCATTCATGTAATGATGGCCACCTCCGGCGATTCCGGAGGAAATCTTTGCAAGGGGTCCTTTTTTTTTTTTTTTTGGGGCCCAGGGTCCAGTTCAGCTGAAGAAAGAATCTTCAAGGAGTCTTCAGGGATTCTTCAGTGAAGATTTTGGCGCCAATACGAAGACTATCATTTTCTCAAACTAGAGCATAGTCATTCATGTAATGATGGCTACCTCCGGCGATTCCGGAGGAAATCTTTGGTAAGGGGTCCTTTTTTTTTTTTTTTTTTGGGGCCCAGGGGTCCAGTTCAGCTGAAGAAAGAATCTTCAAGGAGTCTTCAGGGATTCTTCGGTGAAGATTTTGGCGCCAATACGAAGACTATCATTTTCTCAAACTAGAGCATAGTCATTCATGTAATGATGGCCACCTCCGGCGATTCCGGAGGAAATCTTTAAGGGGTCCTTTTTTTTTTTTTTGTGGGGCCCAGGGGTCCAATTCAGCTGAAGAAAGAAGCTTCAAGGAGTCTTCAGGATTCTTCGGTGAAGATTTTGGCGCCAATACGAAGACTATCATTTTCTCAAACTAGAGCTTAGTCATTCATGTAATGATGGCCACCTCCGGTGATTCCGGAGGAAATCTTTGTAAAGGGGTCCTTTTTGTTTTTTTTTGTGGGGCCCAGGGGTCCAGTTCAGCTGAAGAAAGAATCTTCAATGAGTCTTCAGGGATTCTTCGGTGAAGATTTTGGCGCCAATACGAAGACTATCATTTCTCAAACTAGAGCATAGTCATAAAGGCTACTAGCTATATAAATGGTAGAAATTACCCTTGAAATTGAAAAATTACACCTGTTATACTGCTGAAGAAAGAGTCTTCAAGGAGTCTTCAGGGAATCTTGGGTGAGGATTTTGGAGCCAATATGAAGACTATCATTTTCTAAAACTAGAGCATAGTTATTCATGTAATGATGGCTACCTCCGGCGATTCCGGAGGAAATCTTTGGTAAGGGGTCCTTTTTTTTTTTTTGTGGGGCCCAGGGGTCCAATTCAGCTGAAGAAAGAATCTTCAAAGAGTCTTCAGGAATTCTTCGGTGAAGATTTTGGAGCCAATACGAAGACTATCATTTTCTCAAACTAGAGCATAGTCATTCATGTAATGATGGCCACCTCCGGCGATTCCGAGGAAATCTTTTGGTAAGGGTCCTTTTTTTTTTTTTTTTTTTTTGTGGGGCCCAGGGTCCAATTCAGCTGAAGAAAGAATCTTCAAGGAGTCTTCAGGGATTCTTCGGTGAAGATTTTTGGCGCCAATACTAAGACTATCATTTTCAAACTAGAGCATAGTCATAAAGGCTACCAGCTATATAAATGGTAGAAATTACCCTTGAAATTGAAAATGACACCTGTTATACTGCTGAAGAAAGAGTCTTCAAGGAGTCTTCAGGGAATCTTGGTGAAGATTTTGGAGCCAATATGAAGACTATCATTTTCTAAAACTAGAACATAGTTATACATGTAATGATGGCTACCTCCGGCGATTCCGGAGGAAATCTTTGCTAAGGGGTCATTTTTTTTTTTTTTTTTTGGGGCCCAGGGGTCCAATTCAGCTGAAGAAAGAATCTTCAAGGAGTCTTCAGGGATTCTTCGGTGAAGATTTTGGAGCCAATACGAAGACTATCATTTTCTCAAACTAGAGCATAGTCATTCATGTAATGATGGCCACCTCCGGCGATTCCGGAGGAAATCTTTGTAAGGGGTCCTTTTTTTTTTTTTTTGTGGGGCCCAGGGTCCAGTTCAGCTGAAGAAAGAATCTTCAAGGAGTCTTCAGGATTCTTCGGTGAAGATTTTGGCGCCAATACTTAGACTATCATTTTCTCAAACCAAGCATAGTCATTCATGTAATGATGGCCACCTCCGCGATTCGGGAGGGAAATCTTTGGTAAGGGGTCCTTTTTGTTTTGTTTTTTTTTGCGGGGCCCAGGGTCCAATTCAGCCGGGACTCTTGCGTGGTTAAGGTGGCATATTCTAATCCTGGGGTGTTAGGAAAAAAAAAAAAAAAAAAAAAAGTCCAGCCTCAAAAATAGAACTTTCAAAATTTTCGACCTAACTTACCCTTGTTAGTACAGTTCTATTAATTTTGGGATGTAAAATTTTTGTGCCAATATTTCCAGTTTCCAAAAATCGATGAATAGAAATTCAGACTTGCGTAATTCTAAAATGACTCTTAGCTACGGCGCCTCAAAGTCGATTTTTTAGTTTATACAATAAAATTCAGGCATCCAAAACTCAGCAAGGCCTGAACGTATTGTTGTTTTGTATGAATTTTAATAGAACAGATCAAAATAAAGGGGCTCTAATTGAAGCCTAATGTCCATGGCAGGTTCCTCTCGGCTATGGGACCTCAAAGTTGGTGTTTTTGTTAATTTTACATATGAACCTTGCAATTTCAAATGACACTCCATTACTTACAATGTTACAGGAACCTTGAAACTGAAAAATGACACATGGAATACTACAACAGAGTGCCAATGATGAAAGGCTACCAGCTATATAAATGGTAGAAATTACCCTTTGAAATTGAAAAATGACACCTGTTATACTGCTGAAGAAAGAGTCTTCAAAGAGTCTTCAGGAATCTTGGGTGAGGATTTTGGAGCCAATATGAAGACTATCATTTTCTCAAACTAGAGCATAGTCATTCATGTAATGATGGCCACCTCCGATTCCGGAGGAAATCTTTTGTAAGGGGTCCTTTTTTTTTTTTTTAGGGCTCAGGGTCCAATTCAGCTGAAGAAAGAATCTTCAAGGAGTCTTCAGGGATTCTTCGGTGAAGATTTTGGCGCCAATACGAAGACTATCATTTTCTCAAACTAGAGCATAGTCATTCATGTAATGATGGCTACTCCAGCGATTCCGGAGGAAATCTTGTAAGGGGTCCTTTTGTTTTTTTTTGTGGGGCCCAGGGGTGCAATTCAGCTGAAGAAAGAATCTTCAAGGAGTCTTCAGGGGATTCTTCGGTGAAGATTTTGGCGCCAATATATGAAGACTATCATTTTCAAACTAGAGCTTAGTCATTCATGTAATGATGGCCACCTCCGGCGATTCCGGAGGAAATCTTTTGGTAAGGGGTCCTTTTTTTGTTTTTGGGGCCCAGGGGTCCAATTCAGCTGAAGAAAGAATCTTCAAGGAGTCTTCAGGGATTCTTCGGTGAAGATTTTGGCGCCAATACGAAGACTATCATTTTCTCAAACTAGAGCATAGTCATTCATGTAATAATGGCCACCTCCGGCGATTCCGGAGGAAATCTTTGTAAGGGTCCTTTTTTTTTTTTTTTTTGTGAGGCTCAGGGGTCCAATTCAGCTGAAGAAAGAATCTTCAAGGAGTCTTCAGGGATTCTTCGGTGAAGATTTTGGCGCCAATACGAAGACTATCATTTTCTCAAACTAGAGCATAGTCATTCATGTAATGATGGCTACCTCCGGCGATTCCGGAGGAAATCTTGGTAAAGGGTCCTTTTTGTTTTTTTTGTGGAGCCCAGGGGTCCAATTCAGCTGAAGAAAGAATCTTCAAGGAGTCTTCAGGGATTCTTGTGAAGATTTTGGCGCCAATACGAAGACTATCATTTTCTCAAACTAGAGCTTAGTCATTCATGTAATGATGGTTACTTCCGGCGATTCCGGAGGAAATCTTTGTAAGGGGTCCTTTTTTTTTGTTTTTTGTAGGGCCCAGGGGTCCAGTCAGCTGAAGAAAGAATCTTCAAGGAGTCTTCAGGGATTCTTCGGTGAAGATTTTTGCGCCAATATTTAGACTATCATTTTTCAAACCAAGCATAGTCATTCATGTAATGATGGCTACCCCGGCGATTCCGGAGGAAATCTTTGTAAGGGTCCTTTTTTTTTTTTTTTTTTTTGCTGGGGCCCAGGGTCCAATTCAGCCGGGATTCTTGCGTGGTGAAGGTGGCATATTCTAATCCTGGGGTGTTTAAAAAAAAAAAAAAAAAAAAAAAGGAGTCCAGCCTCAAAAATAGAACTTTCAAAATTTTCGACCTAACTTACCCTTTGTTAGTACAGTTCTATTAATTTTGGGGATGTAAAATTTTTTGTGCCAATATTTCCAGTTTCCAAAAATCGATGAATAGAAATTCAGACTTGCATAATTCTAAAATGACTTAGCTGTGGGGCCTCAAAGTCGATTTTTTAGTTTATACAATAAATTCAGGCATCCAAAACTCAGCAAGGCCTGAACGTATTGTTGTTTTGTATGAATTTTTTAATAGAACAGATCAAAATAAAGGGGCTCTAATTGAAGCCTAATGTCCATGACAGGTTCCTCTCGGCTATGGGGACCTCAAAGTTGGTGTTTTTGTTAATTTTACATATGAACCTTGCAATTTCAAAATGACACCTCCATTAATTACAAGGTTACAGGAACCTTGAAACTGAAAAATGACACATGGAATACTACAACAGAGTGCCAATGATGAAAGGCTACCAGCTATATAAATGGTAGAAATTACCCTTGAAATTGAAAAATGACACCTGTTATACTGCTGAAGAAAGAGTCTTCAAAGAGTCTTCAGGGAATCTTGGGTGAGGATTTTGGAGCCAATATGAAGACTATCATTTTCTCCAACTAGAGCATAGTCATTCATGTAATGATGGCCACCTCCGGCGATTCCGGAGGAAATCTTTGCTAAGGAGTCCTTTTTTGTTTTTTTTTGTGGGGCTCAGGGGTCCAATTCAGCTGAAGAAAGAATCTTCAAGGAGTCTTCAGGGATTCTTCGATGAAGATTTTGGCGCCAATACGAAGACTATAATTTTCTCAAACTAGAGCATAGTCATTCATGTAATGATGGCCACCTCCGGCGATTCCGGAGGAAATCTTTGGTAATGGGGTCCTTTTTTTTTTTTTTTGTGGGGCCTCAGGGTCCAATTCAGCTGAAGAAAGAATCTTGAAGGAGTCTTCAGGATTCTTCGGTGAAGATTTTGGCGCCAATACGAAGACTATCCTTTTCTCAAACTAGAGCATAGTCATTCATGTAATGATGGCCACCTCCGGCGATTCCGGAGGAAATCTTTGCAAGTGGGGTCCTTTTTTTTTTTGTGGGGCCCAGGGGTCCAATTCAGCTGAAGAAGGAATCTTCAAGGAGTCTTCAGGATTCTTCGGTGAAGATTTTGGAGCCAATACGAAGACTATCATTTCTCAAACTAGAGCTTAGTCATTCATGTAATGATGGCCACCTCCGGCGATTCCGGAGGAAATCTTTTGTAAGGGGTCCTTTTTTGTTTTTTTTGGGGCCCAGGGGTCCAATTCAGCTGAAGAAAGAATCTTCAAGGAGTCTTCAGGGATTCTTCGGTGAAGATTTTGGCGCCAATACGAAGACTATCATTTCTCAAACTAGAGCATAGTCATTCATGTAATAATGGCTACCTCCGGCGATTCCGGAGGAAATCTTTGGTAAGGGGTCCTTTTTTTTTTTTTTTGGGGCCCAGGGTCCAATTCAGCTGAAGAAAGAATCTTCAAGGAGTCTTCAGGGATTCTTCGGTGAAGATTTTGGCGCCAATATTAATATATCCCAGCGTCCTCATTTGAGGACACATTTCAAGATTTTTTTACCTCTTTTTATCTTATCAATTTATCACATTTGAATAAATGCATGCATTATTTATTTCATATTGCACCCCATGACATCTTTTTATTAGTATTAAGAACTTTACAAGACTTTTATGAACAACCAAAGTTGTACAAAAATGTGCTCTTATCCTATCGTAATTTCAAGTAATTTTTTCCAAGTTATTTTAACTAATATATAATGAATTTCCAAAAGTATAGTAAATTAATCTATTACCCAAGCATTTTAAGTATAAATTGTCAATTATAAATCAAAGGAAGTTGTTCATTATCAACTTTGAAAATTGTGTCCTCAAATGAGGACGCTGGGATGAAGCATTATAAATCCTGATCAAACCTGTCGAAGTATGCTGGACGTGAACTTACCGGCCTACCTCGTTTTTTGTCTGTTTCTTTCGAATCTCTGTTGTGACCACATGCAGTGAGAGAATATCCATCTATGGTAAGCATTATTTTTGATTATTGAAAACTTAAAAAAAAAAATAACAATATTGCTAAAAAGTTGTGATGAACAGAGAGGACAAACATTCCAGGACAATTTGAAGAAAATGAAAGAAGACTTGATCACCTAACACCTCTGGAATTATATGAAACAATAATGTCCCCAGATATTTATGATCACATTGTGAAGGAAACTGTTCGTTATGCCACGGCCAGCAGAAACAAACTGGATTTTGTGTTCAGTGTAGATGAATTGAAATCTCTGATAGGAATTCTTCTTTTGTCAAATTTCCACAAATTGCCATCGGAGAGGCATTATTGGTCAAAAGATGAAGACCTGGGTGTGTCTATTGTAAAAAAGCAATGTCTCGGAATAAATTTCAAGGTTGGAAGAGTGTTGTGCATTTCTGTGATAATGCAGATGCAGAAAATAACAAAGGGATAAAGGATTCAAAGTAAGAAGCCTGATTTCGAAGCTTCAGAAATCATTTGTTCAATATGGAGTATTTGAGGAATGCATTAGTTAGTGTTGACGAAATGATGGTAAAATATTATGGGCATAACTCCTGAAGCAGTTTATCCAGGTGAAACCTACTAGGTTTGATATAAACTTTGGGCACGTTGTGGGACCTCAGGCTACTGTTATAATTTTGATCTTTACTGTGGTAAGAATCCTCAGCTAGATAAGAATGATGAAATAGCATTGGGTTCAAAAGTTGTCTTGAAGATGCTTGAAGCTGTAGCAGATCCAGAATCTCATGCTGTTTATTTTTATAATTATTTTACTGGTTATGAATTATTAGTTCACCTACGAAATATTGGTTTTCAAGCGTCAGGAACACACAGAGAAAAATTGTTTGAAGAACTGTACATTGAAATCAACAAATGATATGAGAAAAGAAACAAGAGGCTCATATGACTACAGGTTTGACACCAATGAAGAATTACTGATGGTAAATTGGCTAGATAACAAATGTGTAACTGTTGGTACTAATTACGACACTGTAGAACCCTTGCAAAGG
>NC_089759.1:13481656-13496656 GCF_040412425.1 Macrobrachium rosenbergii
CTAACTTGTTACATTTTGAGAATACTAATCATGCACATGACATACGAGTGGTTTTCATTCCCTACTGGCTGTGTCTTCGCTCATTCGAAAATAATGACAATTATTTGCACGACATTTTTTTTTTTTTGAACGGCCCACACCTGGTTAGGTATGGCATCTGTGCAGACTTTACAAAGATTAGGGGCTGCCCTTTAACGGTAACTTTGAATAACACGGTGATAAACCATGTTTACGTAATGAATCAGAATGCAATTTAGCCTTTGCTGTGGTTTGGCTGTATGGTAATTTACTTTGTCCTTTTGACCAGTGCCCTGATTTAATGTGTCAACTGTAGTGACACATTACGTGACCTCCACCCATTGGGGTACTCTTTATACCTCTAGTGTAATCGCATATTGGTTTTATACAATGTGAACAGCCTGATCTTCATGTACAAAAAAAAAAAAATTATTTTGCATACCAACAAAATATGATGATTGAACATCAAACCGGAAATTGCTGTATATTGTAGTGTGTGTGTCACGTTCTCTATTTTGTAACTGTTCTCTTTCAACATGACGAATCTCTGCACTAGAATAGCCATCACTGCAGTGAATGACAAAAGATGGTTGACCACATACAATGGTGATCACTCCAAAAATATGTCGAAATCATTGTGATGTTACCATACACAAAAGGGAAGGTGTTGCTACGCTGCCATCGTGAGATAAATCAGTGTTAATGTTTGGAGGAGACGGCTGTAAATATTCTGCACGTTATCAGTCTTATTTTCATGGAAATTTTCCAGGTAATGCACACCTGTATGCCACATATAGTACATCCGCTTGCTCTGCTTGTACTGCCTTCCCCCTTTCGCGTATTCTTTGACTGAGTGCTTCTTCCACCCTTCTCCTTAATATTTGAAATGCCACCTGATTGATTCAACCTTTTCTCTTCGTTTGTCATCCTTACGCTCATTTGGCACAATTTCGATGGATTTCATTCGTTGTAATAGCTTTTTCGTGCTGACATTCACATTTATTGTTGTCATCTCATTTGTTTTGTGTAGTTTTGTATTTCACTTTCATTTGCAAATATCAGTCACTTGTTTTATTTTACAACTTTCTTGTTAGATCTTTTGTTTCCTTGACAGTTCTCATCACTCTAGGCATGTGAATTTTAAAAAGGCAGGAAGACCTATACGCTTTTGTCTGAGACCTACTTTTTACTGTTAACCAGTCGCTTCATTTTATATAGGTCTTTTTACACCGGATACAAATTTTCGTAAGCCTTAATTGTTCTCCAGCCTTCAAGACATCAGTTTCTAGTGTTACTTTGTAAAACAAACATTACAGATGGGTAATTCTTTCTCTTACAGTTTACTTTGGAACCTTTCCCACATGCAAAGACGTACCTGATATTCCTTGATCAGTGACACGCTTGTCACCACACTTCAGTATCTTAGTTGTAAAACCTCTTGTCACTTTTCTGATTTACCTTCATGAGCTGGAGTCAGCGCGTCTTGAACTTGATTGTGTCAGCCATTTAATTTTCTTCTCTGTTTGTCTGTCATCTCTGTCTCCATCTCTCTTGCTTTCGTCATTATTTCTTACCCTTAGTGATGCTGCTGTACCAGCGATTAGTTTCCCCACGTCATCGTGATGTACCGGCATAATATAATCTCCTTCTCTCTCTCTCTCTCTCTCTCTCTCTCTCTCTCTCTCTCTCTCTCTCTCTCTCTTTACCTGTGCCTCTGGCTTATCTCTTTTATTTATCTGCTTCTTGACGAGAGAGGCATTCATGGACAATGCCATTAGATACCGGAATTATTTCAAAATTTAGGGGATCATATACATGCACGGAGAAACGAGATGTAATTGCATAATAGAGTAAACAGCTGATACCAATTTTTCTCTATGGTAGTGCGTCAGAAAACTTCATATTTTTTATGCATACACATTGGTTACTCGAGTATTTTCTGAGCAGTGATTTATTCAACATAATTCCGACAGCCCCAAGACATCCGTTTTGGAAATACCTACTGTATGTAGTACGTACTGGTAGGCTTAATGTAACAGTAAGCAATAGCTCATTTTAACAACACTTGAGAACATCCCAGCGTTTTCGTGGTTTTTATTTTTACGTGCTAATGTTATGGTTTATACACACACACACACACACATATATATATATATATATATATATATATATATATATATATATATATATATATTTATATATATATATATATATATATATATATATATATATATATATATATATATATATATATATATATATGTATGTGTGTGTATGTGTGTATAAACTATATGTATATACTGTATATGAATATATATATGTGTGTATAATATATATGTATACAGACACGCACACACACACACACACACACACACACACTTTCATAATGGGTTATGTTAATGAGTAATAATTTTAAATGTTGCGAAATTAAACAGCGAATAGTAAACATTTTTGTTTACTTCCATATATTGGTAATGCTTCACCAAAATCACAAGTCATTCCTCCATCGCTTCTTCCTCGAAGAGAGAAATGAATAAATCTGTCAAATAAGCGTCAAGGATTAAAGAAGAAGTGTACAGTTCATATTATATATATATATTTTTTTTTTATAACGAGACAGTAAAATGATTAGGTACTGACTCCTTCAGATCAATTATCGGGAAGTTATAAGGTGTAGGCGAACACCCAGAGCCCAGCAAAATGTATATCCATTAAAAATGCAGTTTGTCAAATTGCTAAATGCTATCGCACAAAAAAGCGGGTTTAAAATATAGATCTGAGATTAGAAAAAAGATAGTGGCGTAATATCCATCCTTGGTAGGTTATTGTAAATCAGAATTGATTTCTCGGTAATTATAGTATAGAAGCCGAGCATTTAATTGAAAATGCTCCCTCGAGAAGGGCATCCCCTTGATATATATAAGGAATAAAAAAGGGGGTGGAGGGTTGAAGGGGGAAATTTCAGAAGTGCAGAGAATGAAGTGACTGGTTTGCAAAATGCCAGAGATGAAGGAAAAAGTGGATTTTGGTATTTTTGACAAGTGAGGAGTTTGGGGGGAGGTGATTGTATTGGGGATGAAAATCGGGGCGGGAGTTGGGAGTTGGGTGGGAGGGGATCTCCTCCAAGTACCTGGAATCTGTTTATTATAACTCAAAAACGAGTTATGTCCTGTTAATGGTTACCATTATGGTCACAATTCGCTCGTAAAACATAATTCAAAACTATTAATTAAATCCACCGACTTCTTGTTCTGAATAAACAAGTTCTCGGCAGGTGTATTTTTTTTTTTCATTTTCGTATTTTTTGTTTTATTAAACCTTTTATGCTTTGATTGCCCCCATAAAATCTATCGTGTTCTTACGATCCAATCTCAGGATACCCGACATTAGTCCTCATTACAGACATTAATTTCAGAGTACCGTTGTTATTGTAAATATCGTTGGTACAGTCCTCGTAATGACGAGTGCCTACTGCGCCAATCTAAAGTACCCTCTGTTTTGGCAGGAAAGAACCAACCCCATTCGCCTCTAAAGGCGAAAATCCCGTCCGACCCAACTGGTTGTGGACCCCAGTGGATCCGGGACGATGCTGGCCCTTTTGCAGGAAGAGGCAGCCGCTTAGGATGCGTGCAATAATGATGAACATAGCGATGGTTGAGAACATGGATCGCTGCATTTTTCCACCGGTATCCAATATGCCTTTTTCAGGCCAGCCTCTATGTACCTTGATGTTACAGTCGAGGATTAGCATTTTTGATACGGCAGACAATGAGATTCTTAAAATATTGAAACCGTATTTGCGTTTCTAATCAAACGTTTTACGGAGTGGCTGAGAGAGAGAGAGAGAGAGAGAGAGAGAGAGAGAGAGAGAGAGAGAGAGAGAGAGAGAGAGGCTGCATTGAAAATATTCGTGATGGAAACACAATTCATCCCTTCTTTTGGGGGATGTTATAATAAAACTTTTAGATGGATTTGAAAGATGTCTGAATGGTACCAGGAACGTCCACAGACACAGGCATGTGATTCAGTAGGTAAAGAGCTGAAAAAAAAAGATAGATGAACTTGTAGGTAGGTACTGAAAAAGTGAGTGAGAGAGAGAGAGAGAGAGAGAGAGAGAGAGAGAGAGAGAGAGAGAGAGAGAGAGAGAGAACAACAAAAAGAAAAGTTTGTGGTGTCTAAACCTGTCAGTCGTAGTCTCCTCTCCCATCCATATTGGCTTTCCATATTTCCATCATCACTGTGTGAATAGAGGACAGCCTAATTTTCCGCGTGTCTCTCTGCGATAAATAAAAAAAATGCAAATAAATTTGCTAGATCTTCGATAATTACCGACTGGTAACTTTAAAATAGCCAGCAGTCATTTAACTTCGATATTTGGGACACTTTTATATCTGGAATTTTTGGCTTTGCGAAATGTTCTTTCCTTCAGTAATGGGCCGTTTACTCCCAAAGTATTGTATTTTGGTTACTCATGGTCCTCTTATTTGTTTGGAGTGCAATGGACAAATATCTGTCCAGACCAGGATGTCAGAGAGTGTCAGCATACCTCAGAAAGTCATCTCGCCAGACTCAACTGATGTAAGATTCTTGTGCATCCTAATAGTGCTGCTTTTATACGTGCATGTCCGTAGGTGCTAAAGCAGGAAAGTTTTAAGAAGGAAAGTTTTTGCGATTTTTCTTCTTATTGTTGGGGTTGTTGACTATGGCCAGCCAGGTTCATTTTCAGCAAAATTTTCATAATCCTGATGGCCTGTTGAACATATCTGAATCTCATTTCGCATAAAACGTAAGCATTCTGGTATTTGGTTTTCTGGGAAATCAAGTACAAGATGGCAGATCGAAACGTGTAAGATTTTGAATTTACTGAGCAAGCGTAGCCGCTTGCCTTAAATGTTTTTAGAATAATCTCCTCCTTAAAATGTTTGTGTTGTGGTTTTATTGTGGTGCATACTGTATAAAGACGTCTTACCAGTTGTTCATTTTCATACAGTAGATTATTACTTGAGTGGGTAAATGCTTATGAATGCTTTATTTCCATAATACAAAAGCTTCGGTGATCACATATGGCACTCTGACCCATGGGGCCAGCAATCCCGTTCAAAATATTAAGTATGTAATCGAACTCAGAAGTATTATGAACAACAGGGTCATGATCAAAAGTAGCCAAAAACGTGAGCTTCCAGAAATTGTCCTGCTAAGGTTAGAGCAGGAAAGAACAAGCAAGAGTTGCGATGGCCCGTGCAATGTTTATAAACTGGCAGAAGGAAGAGCATTTTAGAGTATTGAGAGCTAACACTAATGGACTCTTTCTTTTTCTCTTCACTATTATTATCATTGAGATAGATCTTCTTTCTTGTCAGAAGCTTGTGACTGTCGTCAGAAAGGTACTGAAATGTCATATGGCTGTAGATTCACACTGATGATAATGCAGTGTAATTAAAAGCAACATCGCCGCAAAAGAAAAGACTTGAAACATTCACGCCCACAAATATAAGAGTATTCACAAGAATCCTGTCTGGAAAAAGATGGAGATAATGGAGCCACCCTCGTTGAAGAGAAAGAATTCTTCCTCTAACAATGGCTTCAGCGGGACTGACAAAACCGATCAGTCTATGGAATATAATGTTTACAGGTATCGCCTTCAGTCGTTCTAGAATCTAGATCACTCCATTGTTATGGATTGCTCGGCGGCACTGACCTTGAACACTGGAACGGCAAATAAAGTTTTAAAGTATCAGTCTTATCTGTGTCACCAAAAAGATTATTACGCTTCTTCTTTCCGCTGTACAAAGCTTTATAATGTCCTTCATTAAAATCATCTGAAGCCAGGTACAAGAAATTTGGTTTCATAAGACTGTCTCTAAGCTATTAATCAATTTGTTTGTGCCCCGTAGGGGGGTGGAGTTAGTACCATCAGTGCACCTCATGCGGTACACTGTAGGCATTACTTAAGGTTCTTTGCAGCGTCCCTTCGGCTCCTGGCTGCAAACTCTTTCGTTCCTTTTACTGAACCTCCTTTCGTATTTTCTTTCTTCCATCTTACTTTCCACCCTCCCCTAACAACTGATTCGTAGTGCAACTGCGAGGTTCTCCTCCTGTAACAACTTTCAAACCTTTTGCTGTCAACTTCCGTTTCAGTGCTGAATGACCTCATAGGTCCCAGTGCTTGGCCTCTGGCCTAAATTCTATATGCGGTTCAATTCAGTTTGTTTGTGAACAATTTGCGATAAGAATATATTCAGCCACAATGTATATTTGAAGTCTGTTATATGTATAAGGCTATGATAGGTAACACACCGGTTTGCATACTTCTGTCTCACTGAGAGAATTTAGGATGGATTTTCTAGAAACAGCAGAGAAGATCGTCCGTGAATTGTTGGCCTGCCATTTAAATCTAGAATTGGCAGTCTTTTTGGGATGGCCACCGTGGAACATGAAGATGGTATTTAAGGAAGAAAATTTTCAAGTTAGAAAACTTCACGTTAGTGGATGATTGATCAGAATATTTTCATAAACAGTTCCGGAAATCCGGCAAGGCTCATGATTCTGTTTGGCTACTATTGATGAATTGGATCCGTATCTTGCTACAGATTTTGCCCAAAATTTTTCAGATGGGCACGGACACACCTGAGATCAAGTTGGCCCCCCCAGAATATTTCGGCCCCTAACATTTCTGTTAATATTTAAGGTCAGGTTAGGTTAGCTGCAAACCCTTTCGTTCCTTTTACTGTACCTCCTTTCATATTCTCTTTCTTCCGTCTTACTTTCCACCCTCCCTTAACAATTGATTCATAGTGCAACTGCGAGGTTTTCCTCCTGTTACACCTTTCAAACCTTTTACTGTCAATTTCCATGACAGCGCTGAATGACCTGATAGGTCCCAGTGCTTGACTTTTGGCCTAAATTCTATATTCATTTCAATTCAGGTTAGGTTCAATTTAGGTTAGTTTAAGGTTGTAATCGGAATGACTTACTGTGGGGCCGCCATGAATGGCATCCAAGAGAATCACCCTCCTCACTCTGCCTGTTCCATTCAGATTGATAACTCTCGGGTTTGACCCTTTGGTGTACAGTTAGAAAACGCAGCTAATCTCCATTTAATCCTATCAGGGGGGGCGGGAGTATATAGCATATTACGTCAAGAATGAATTAAATGTCGACTGTTGTTTGAATTTTATTTAGTTGGTACTAAACAAATGTGATGCTGTGGTGGCTTGGTGATCTAATGTTGTTTTGAATCAGAGTATAATAAAGCATTTTATAGATCCAGAGGTATTTTCATTCTACATATCTAATTTAATTTTTCGTTTCACACAGTTTGTACATTATACACTTCAAATTCTGTTATTGTCTTCATCAGACTTTTATGAAGACGGTTATTTCAGCAGGGATAATTTGTAAGCTACTGATCAAACTGTGATAATTTCTACTCGTGTAGTTCGACTATAAAAGCTTTTACCATGAGATAGATATAAGACGGTTTCAAAAATATGTGATTTATTTTGCAATCTGATACTGTGGGTCGCTTTGTGTAGGAAAGTTAGAAAACAAAAAATTACGGCATTCCGTAATAGTATAAACGAACTTGAAGCTCGTTTTATCGAACTGGTTTCGTAAACATTTCCACTTGTCACTTCAGTCCATGGTGGGCAAATTTATACTCTGTGTGTATCTCTGTGGTCTAATTGTCTAAAAATTATCTTCTTTAAAAATACAAAGATATCTGTTTCTTTAGGAAGAAGTAAATCCATATTTGTGTATGTACTGCTGGAGCATCAAATCAAGGTGAACGAAGTAGATGATGTTGAATAGCATTGTTCATTGTATCTAGTTATGGATTCTGCAACCCAGCTGCATTGAATTATTGTTCAAAAGCACCTTTGTGTTAGGTTACTATGGTTCTTTGTTATGTGACCTTGACATTGTGTCAATTTTGCGTGATTTGGATCGTTTATTTATTGGTTATCTCTTTTTCGTCGTTTTGGACATTTTGCTACTAAAGAAATGCTCATTCTCCCTGGCCCTTCGTTTTTCATTGAGATTTCCATATACATATTTCCCGATGATTGCCTAAGTCACATGTCCGCTTCCTTTCTTGCTAGTCTTGCTGTCCAACCTCTCTAGCTATTACTTCCTAGTGTAACTATAGGGTTTTGTCCCAGTTCCATCTTTAGATCCTGGTACTTCATCTCCTTTATTTATTGGAGTATCTTTATCCTACTGTTCAACCTCTCCAGCTCGCTCTTTTCACCCAGATAACCCACAATTAATCAATCAGTCGCCCTTTTCACTGTCTTCTGCGCCGAATGGTCTGGCTTGAATAAGTCAGACAGGTAACTGCACTAATTATCTGTACAATTTGTCATGTAGACTTATTAACCTAGCTTGCCACTAGTTAGATATTTGATACGTTTTGCAACGGAAGTGGTTGTCAGCAAGATAGGAGTTTACAGTTTTACTCTTATTGTTAACGGAGATCTGAGGTGCTCCATTTTGAATAGTAACTGAAATTCATTCGCAGACTTGTACCGCCCTCAGAAGAGTTTCGAATTGCTGGCTTCGAATTTCGAGGTTTGCGTGTCCTGCTGTTTCCAGTAGCTTAACATGAATTTCATCTTGGTGGATGAGTCTGCTATTATAGGGAACAGCTGTTTCAGCCCGAAGATGTTGAAATTTGGCCTATGATATATCGTCCACAAAAAAGGAAAGGGAGAAAGTCTGGTTTTAATTTTGAGGACAAAAGGAGGTGATCTAAGGTGCTGATATTTGTGTTCATGGCCTCCTTATAATAATAATAATAATAATAATAATAATAATAATAATAATAATAATAATAATAATGATAATAATAATAATAATAATAATAATAATAATAATAATAATAATAATAATAGTGAATGGTTAGAGTAATAGCAATCAATTTGGCGGTTCTTTTGAAATGTCGGAGTATCACAGTCCTTCTTTTCAAGTTTTTTTTTTTTTTTTCACTTGTGTTTCCTGCTAATTAAAGTAAGGAGGCTGAAGATATCAGGACCAGCGGTCTTCATGATTTATGATTGCATTTGTTTCTTTTTTGTTGGCGTGGGAAGTTATCAGGTCAGTTCGTTCCCGTTCTGACTTTTTCAGTCTTTATTTTTGGGAGATAAGTTTCTTGAAGATTATTTTGCTCTTCGTAGAGATGATACATAATTTGAGCAGACCAATACGTTCTGAAGCTATCGTAATAATAGACGTCCTAATTAAAAGATGAGTAGTGTTAAAGGATTATTCTTATTATAAAAATAGTGCGTTTGTCCCGTCCGCCATTTTTGGCGGCAGTATTTAAGTAGTTTTGCAGTAGCGTCCTACTAACAGTGTTTCAAGTATATTAAGTTGCTCTGAATTTTGTTTTTATTATTTTGTGATTGCTAAACGCGGAGTTCATTAGCGTTAGACGATCTTTGTTACACACAAAAAAAAAATGTATGAATGCGCAGTGTTTTACATAAGAAACTAACGAGTCTGGTTTCTAGAAACTCTTAGTCTCTCAAGAAGAAAGTGTGCTTAAGAGATGAAAAATTGGAAGGAGGCAATATTAAAGAAGTTGGACAGCCAAGTGGGAAGGGGCCAGAAGGATTGGCAGTTTAGTGGCCTCGCTATTCCAGTCCCATGAAAACGATAAAGGATATATATATATATATATATATATATATATATATATATATATATATATATATATATATATATATATATATATATATATATATATATATATATATATATATATATATATATATATATATATATATATATGGAGGCTGCAGAAGTATACAGAAGCAAATTGTGAATTCAAAGCTTGGTGGTAGCTAGAAAATAACAACTATTGAATCTATTCTGTTAGTAAAGTTGGCGATTTTCTCTGTAGATTCGACAGTCTTGTCAGTCAGTGCGACAAGCTTGTCAATAAATGCTTCGATCTTATCGTGAATTTTGCGGATGCGATCTTGTCGATAAATTCGACAAGCTTGTTACTAAACTGGATGATTTTGCTGGCTGCACGCTTGTTTAAAATGTTGTTAGTAAACCGGATGATTTTGCTGTCGACAAAATTTTAATTAAACTGGATGATCATGGCGTCGACAAACTTTCAAGTAAACTGGATGATCTTGCTGTCGACAAACTTTTAAATGAACTGGATGATATTGCTGTCGACAAACTTTTAAATAAACTAGATGATCTTGCTGTCGACAAACTTTCAAGTAAACTGGATGACCTTGCTGTCGACAACCTATTAAATAAACTGGATGATCTTGCTGTCGACAAACTTTCAAGTAAACTGGATGATCTTGCTGTCGACAAACTTTTAAATAAACTAGATGATCTTGCTGTCGACAAACTATTAAGTAAACTGGATAATCTTGCTGTCGATAAACTTTTAAATAAACTGGATGATCTTGCTGTCGACAGACTATTAAGGTAAACTGGATAATCTTGCTGAAACTGGATGATCGTGCTGTTGACAAACTTTCAAGTAAACTGGATGATCTTGCTGTCGACAAACTTTCAAGTAAACTGGGTGATCTTGCGGTCGACAAACTTTTAAATAAACTGGATGATCTTGCTGTCGACAGACTTTTAAGTAAACTGGATAATCTTGCTGTCGACAAACTTCTTAGTAAATTGGACGATCTAGCTGTTGACAAACTTATTGAATTTAATGATCTTGCTGTTGACAAACTGGCTAGGATATTGGATGATCTTGCCATAGAGTTCAGAAGGTTTACCATATTTTGTACGGTCCAGGAAAGCTACTCAGTAGACCAATTAACCTAAACGTGTTCATTCAGTATCCAAGGGTTTTTTAGAACTTAGAATTCTAAGCTTCTAGAAGGATTCGGGCTCTTTATTTTTTACAGAATTATCCACAATAATGTTTAGCTCACTTGGAATTTTAACGATACGATATTTATTTGATAAGTTTATTTGCAGCTTTTGGTCTGATGATACATTGCGTGTATATGTGTGTGAAGATATATTTCTCTCTCTCTCTCTCTCTCTCTCTCTCTCTCTCTCTCTCTCTCTCTCTCTCTCTCTCTGGCATTGGTTATTTTTGTGACGTTAGTTTGTTTTCAGTAAATCTTCATACTGATATTCTCTCTCTCTCTCTCTCTCTCTCTCTCTCTCTCTCTCTCTCTCTCGTTTCATGGTAGTGAACTTTACGATGCTTGCAAAGTAAATTTACTTCGAGTTTCTGATACCTTTGATCTGTCATGCTGTTTTCATCCTTTTCTTTTCTTTTTCTTTTTCCCCCCTGTCTCTCTCTCTCTCTCTCTCTCTCTCTCTCTCTCTCTCTCTCTCTCTCTCTCTCTCTCTCTCTCGAGGTGGGGTGGGGGAAGGTAGTCTGAGGTAAATACCTTTTGTTGTTTTCTGTACCGGGTCTTCTTCTTCTTCTTCTTCACGTTCCATCGACTGCATTCGTAATCGCGATCTTTTTTTGCATCCTTGGGTATTCCACTTTGATAGGCTGGCATAGCCGTGTTTGCCATCAGGAATGGATAATGGTAATTCTTAAGAACTCTCTAGATGCCATGAGGATCCATGATGGATCCGTTAATATTCATTAGGTTTGGGCTGCCTGTGTAGAGATATCACCTTCTTTTTGTTCCCCCACCTTACTCAATATAGGAGATGTTGGCAGATCACTCTACAGGACTGGAGGAATCCTTAGTAAAATTACTGTAGTTCTACTTTTGATATTGACTAATTTCTTAACGTCAGGATATGGATGTGAGTAGTCATATATATATATATATATATATATATATATATATATATATATATATATATATATATATATATATATATATATATACATACATATATATATATATGCATACAAACATACATACATACATTCATACAAATGAAAATGTATTACATGATGTGTGCGTGCGCGCCGTTTACATGCATACTTGTGCTTTACGCAAAATTATTCATGTGCAAGGAAAAAAGGTAGGGAAAAGTAAAAAAAAAAAAAATGGTTGGCAGTAAGTAGTAGATAAACATTGTGTCAACAAAGACATACACACACATTATATATATGTATATATATATATATATGTGTGTGTGTGTGTGTGTGTGTATGCGTGTGTGTAATATTATTCAATTCACTTGCTAACTGACTAGCTTCAGTGGTTACTTTTGCAAGGTATTGCGTGACTCAGTAAAACTAATTAAAATAATTGGCTGGAACGCATTTTGACAGGAAATTCTTTACTTTTAGTGGACACTCCATCGCTCAATTATTAAATCTCTGAAGAAATTTTTATATCTCACGGTTTTTTGTAGCCACGGCATTTGTTTGGAATAAAGCTGCATGAAAGAGTATTAAGCTTTTTCATAAGGTGGAATATGCGTATGAGTTGTAGAACTTAATTCTTTATAGTAAGTTATTTTATGACCTCGTAATAAATTATTTCATGACCACATAATAAGTTATTTCATGACCACATAGTAAGTTACTTCATGGCCACATAATAAGTTATTTCATGACCATATAAGTTATTTCATGGCCACATAATTATATTTCATGACCACATAGTAAGTTATTTCATGGCCACATAATAAGTTATTTCATGACCATGTAAGTTATTTCATGGCCACATAATAAGTTATTTCATGACCAAATAAAAAGTTATTTCGTGGACACAAAAGTTATTTTATGGCCTCATAATAATTTGTTTCATGACCACATAAGTTATTTTATAACCACATAATAAGTTATCTCATGGCTACATAAGTTATTTCTTGACGACATAAAAAGTTATTTCATCACCACATAATAAGTTATTTCATGACCACATAATAAGTTATTTCATGACCACATAAGTTATTTCATGACCACATAATAAGTTATTTCATGACCACATAATAAGTTATTTCATGACCACAGGCTCCCTTAGACTTTTGCAACTCTCCAAGTTTTCGCCTTTTAAAGAAATTATAAAAATTTTCAACAGTCGAAAACACGCTCACATACACACACATTAGAAACCCGTGCAGTACATGTCCAGTTGATTGGCAAAGGTTAATAATGATCCTTTTATCTTGAAACAACATTATGATACACTTACTGAACCTACAGTATTTTGAAGCTTCGCCCCTGTGTAACAAAGTCTCATCACAGTGTAATTGGTGTGCAGGCGGATTGGCTCAAGAAAAACTACATGCTGGAAACTCCTTACTGACTTGGTCCCGTTTCAGGTTAATTCGTCCCTCTTGTTGCTGGACGACCCCTTAATCAGCCGGAAAACCAAAGAATAGAATTCAGGAGCTATTTCCTGTTTAGCCGTACTTCCAGACATCTGCCTGTAGCTTTGAGGCTGTAGGAGTTATTACACAGAGTTCCCGTCCTTGACTGCTGAGTGAGTGGGTGACTGGCCATGACTGATGTCTTGTTTGCCCTGCAGCCACCCCTAACCCGACCACCCCCCCTCCCCTTTTCCCCCGGTCCTACAGGAAACGATTGCTGAGTGTATGTCGGTTTGCAACATCCAGTTGAGCTTGTACATTATATATATATATATATATATATATATATATATATATATATATATATATATATATATATATATATATATATAGTAGTGTGTGTGTGTGTGTGCTCGCGTTATACCGTTGCTTATATATGATTTATGATTGTAAAAGGTACAAATACGATTGTTGGTAGATAATGAAATCAAGCTAACTAAAAAGGCTACTTTAGTGATGGAATGAGCCGGTTTTCTGGATTGATAATTTTCGATTATATAAGAAACACGTGTAGATACTATTTTTAATGAAGTTTTATGGCCTCACTGAAGCAAGTGGCTACTGGAAAGTTATTCCCAGATAAAAAGTTTGTTTTTTCTGAACTTCTAAATTGTTGTATTTCAGGCTTTTCTCAGGTTTCATTTTTGCTTTTTGGCATCACATAATATATATATATATATATATATATATATATATATATATATATATATATATATGTGTGTGTGTGTGTGTGTGTGTGTGTGTGTGTGTGTGTGTGTGTGTGTGTGTGTGTGTGTGTGTGTGAGTGTGTGTCTGTGTCAGCTGGAGCCACAGGAAAATCTTGAAAAGAAACGACAGAGTGCCAAGTACTTTCTTGTAATTAACTCCACCTGGGCACGAATTACACGAAAGTACTTGACACTCTGTCGTATCTTTTCAAGATTTTCCTGCGGCTTCAGCTGATAAGCAAATCACGTGCATATTTTTGTGATATATATATACATATATACAATATATATATACATATATATACACATATATATGCATATGCAACTGTAATAGCCGCAATGCCCTCTTAACTTTCTCAAATTCTTCGCATTGTGGCTATTATCTGGTAAAAGTTGACCGATAGATTCAACATGTATATGCATATGTATATGTATATGTATATATGTATATATATACATATATATATACATATATATAGAACACTTTACTTTATTTAAACCAGAATCTTGCATATTAGAGAATAATTTATTGAAATACAATCTATACCTTTGATAACCCCAGTTAGACGCGATTTCCGTGCTTTGAGGAAATCGTATTTTTGTTGTGTTTTCATTCGAAAGACCTCAGATGAGGATGGTAATTAACCTCTTACGAAAATCCATTAAGAGGATGCTTCTATTTCTAGAGGAGAGAACTTCAGTAGCATTTTGGTTAAAGCTTTTTGTATGATTCTACGATAAATCTTTATGCGCGAGCGCTATAAGTTGTGCAGTTTTATGTGGAATATCAATTTAAAGTTTTATTTCCTTCGTTTGTCTGTTTCACTTTTATTCATTTTTATCTCACTGTCCTTGTCGTTCGCTGTTTACCTTCACCAGGTGAATGAAGGAAATGAAAGGAATATTTGAAAGATTCTCAGCACTGAAACCGCAGCTCATTAGTAAAGCTAAGGGAATTTTTTTTGCTGTAGCTTGGCAGACAAGT
>NC_089759.1:13504156-13551656 GCF_040412425.1 Macrobrachium rosenbergii
ACAGGAACAACATTTTTCAAGAAGAGAAGTGAGTGAATAGACTGAGAATTTATAGGAACACATAGTAACTGGAGGAAATGGAACTTCTGTCGGTATGAGCAATTAATGATTCAGGGTGTTCTCAAAAACTGTTATTCATTAAATTGTATTAATGTGCATTACAAAGATCAAGGTTCCTCTTACCTTCCTTATTAACGAATTATGCATGCTTGATGTCACCTATGTTGGACTAATGAAAGCACACTTAGAGGGAATAAATTCTCCTAGGTCTTCTTTGTAGATAGGATTACTCTACTGGCAAATTCCCAGCTGATTCATAAGGTAATGTAGGCTAAAATAAATATAAAAAGAAGGAAAGAGGAAAATATAGAATTATAGCCTTGGAAGACGTTATAGGATTATAGCCTTGGGAGACGTTATAGAATTATAGCCTTGTAGATGTTATAGAATTATAGCCATGTAGATGCGGAGTACAAGCATCCATTGGACTAACTAGCATATTGTTGTTGTTCTTATTATTGATCTTGTTCCTTCTTTCTTTAACCTTTCGTCCCTTCTCCATTTCTCTCGCATAATGAAACGGTCATTTTTGTCTCCTCAGTTGCGCTTCAGTATGCCGTAGCTTGGCACATGGCTCTTAACTTTTCATTTGTTTTTGCGTGCTCATATTCTTGTCCGCCGGTCGCGCCTGCTTTATCTAGCTGGCTAATTGTCTTTGGAGATTGTTTTGTCAGCTCTCTCTCTCTCTCTCTCTCTCTCTCTCTCTCTCTCTCTCTCTCTCTCTCTTTGCGTTTAAATGCCTTATTTATAACTCTGTGTGTGGCGATGCATTATGATGATCTTTATAACTGACAAGTTTGCTGATGATTGTTATTAAAGATGTAGCAGTTTAGGTTTTTATCCAATCTTTGATGACGTAACGGGAACCAGGACGCATAGTTTTCTGACAGTAAGAAGTGGAAAATCAAATTGTCTTCAGGCATTTTATTGGCGCATTTCTTCTTTTATTAAAAAGAACACGTTATTGTTTTTAAGATTCAGTTGTAATGATTATGTGGATATCATGATATTTATATTCAAATGTCAATTTAAAAAGAGGTCTGTAAGATCATGTAAATGAAATTGACTCCCTCAAAGGTTTATTTGCCGTGGAAAAGCCATAAGTAAATCAGACCCATGTAAGTTGTTAGTTTTTGTTGATAAGGAAAACAGAATATTTCTGGGTGCCATATTATACAAAGATATTATTTATATAGGGAAATAATATAAATAGTTGCTTAATCCGTTGCATTATTATTTTGTAAATTGTTTTTTGTTATGTAGATTTGAAGTTGAAGCAGTGTGCAAATTGGAATCTCATGATATAAAACATTACCAACTGTTTATTTGATTGCAATAAACCATAGATTTTTAAAACTTAATGTTGACTGTCACAAACATACAAGCACATACATATATATATATATATATATATATATATATATATATATATATATATATATATATATATATATATATATATATATATATATATATATATATATATATATATATATATATATATATATATATATATATATATATATATATATATATAATTATATATATATAATTAGATAGATGCTTTTTCTCCAGCGGAATCCCAGCGCAAGAGCATCGTAGCAAAAATGTGATCATTTGTAAACACGCTGGCAAAGAAGGGTTTTTGACATAATATATCAAGATAATTAATGCAGCGTATATTAATACATCAGAAGCACGAACGGGAAAACGAGGAAGAAGAAGGAGAAAAAATCAGATCGGGCAAAAACAGCGTAAGTCTTCTTTCTAAAGGATAATAATAGTATAGTGATGATAATGATGTCCGCCAGTGCGATGAATGATAAAAACACTTCATCACGTGAAGTGCTCTCTCTCTCTCTCTCTCTCTCTCTCTCTCTCTCTCTCTCTCTCTCTCTCTGGTGGGGAGGGGTTTTCTATTTGGCGTCTTTCTTCGTTATATTATATGCATTCTTTTTGTTTCATGTTTTCATTTTGTTTTGCTTTTTTATTTTTTTAATTTGCAAATAGGAAGAAAAGTGTAAAGGGATGAAGTCTGCGAAATGTTTCATTCTATTTTCTCAGATCCTGTTCATTCTCCTCAAAGGTTTGTACTGACTTCATCAGGTGAATAAAGGTAAGCATCAGTAATGACTTTTTAAACCCTGGAAACAAATTCAGAGAAAAATTTGTATTTTTTTTTCTAAGCTATAATATTAAAATTTTACTTTAGAGTAAAACTTCCCTTTTTGTGAATTATAATATTCCAGCTTTAATTTTATGAACGGCTGAGGTTAGCATAATATTTTTTTTTTTCTGTCGGTTTCTCTGGATCTTTTTCCCTCTCTCTCTCTCTCTCTCTCTCTCTCTCTCTCTCTCTCTGTTTCTAATAGCGGAGACAGCTCGGTACCATTGTGGTGGCATTTTGCAGCAGCATTTGCCTCCCGTGAGCACCGACGCGGGCTGCATTTATTTACGTGGCCGAAATGTTTTATATCGTGTCCGTGGAAGTGGTTGGCGAATTCTTTAATGTAGCCGTGAACCTCCTTTCTGCATTATTTTTATTGCCCTTCCTAAGTGGGACGGGGATGATGGAGGATAAGAGGGGGATTGGCGATGGGAGGCGGGAGGTAGGGGGTTAGAGAATAGATGGACCAAAAGGATGGTGGTGGACCGGGAGAGGTGGGGGGCGGGGTGGGGGTGGTGGTGTTTCAACCCGGCATTCCGACACCGTTCTCGAAAATGTATCCAATTTTTGCTTTACAAGAACCTCAAATCAACAACTATAAATCACAAGGTCTCTTTCGCAATACAGGTTTGAGTGTCGCAACCCCGATAAAATCTTAATGTCTTTCAATAATGCAAGTTGTAAAAAGTTGATCTGTGTATTGAATAAGTTATGGAAGGAACGAAACGACTCCAAGTCCAGTCACACCCTCCCTCCCCTCCCCTCACCCCCCACCCCACCACACCCCATCCCTTCCCCTGTGTGTGTGTGTGTGACCTCTCCCTTCCCCCCATCCTATCCATCCGGGAGGAGACTTCATTCCCCTTACCCATCCAGTCATCCCCCTTCCTCCTACCCCCTCCCCCAACCCTAACTTCCATCTCCTTTTACATTTTCGGGTCTGGGCGAACTGGAAAAAAAAATGAGCGAGTTGGCATGTCGTTTGCATGTTTGTTTTTCACCTTCCTTTTTTATTATTTTCAGAATGCTAACAGACGATTGCAATTGCTTACATAAGCAGGGAAATCGAATAGAAACGATCTTCTTCATATATAAATGTATATATATTTTTAGCAAAACAAGGACAATTCATCGTAAACGTATGGCAGCTAATATTATTGTATGTCGTCGTATGATCATAATTAAGCTAGTATGAAGTCGTAAGATAGATTGGATATTATTGTCTAGAACAGCGAAGAAACACACGCTCACAAAACATCTGATAAATCTAAGCCTAACAATGCGGGTATAAATAGATCCATCACGTGGTACTCATATATATATATATATATATATATATATATATATATATATATATATATATATATATATATACATATATATATATATATATATATATATATATATATACAGTATATATATGTATGTATGTATACATAGTACATACATATATATATATGTATATATATATATATATAAAACGTACTCTGTGTATGATAAAAGAAACTTTCCAATTATGTATAATCTTCTTCAAGGGTGAACAAACGAAGAGAGGAGGAGTGTTGTTGAATAGGAAGGGGTTAGGGGTGGAGGGGGTGAGATATCCTTTTGTTTCAAGTAATGTTGGCAGAACAAGAAAAAACAGAAACGAGAGAAGAAGGGAAGAAAGCAAGAGAGAAAGAGGGAAAAAGAAGAAGAGAGGATATAAATATTGAATTAAGTATTTAGAAGTCAGCCTTAGTGAAGCCCTCATAAGCCATTCTCTTAGACGAGAAGGTCCTCCTCTGCCTCTGCCTATTACTAATTCAGTCTCGCTTTCTCTCCCTCTTCGCCTTCCCTTCCTCTCTCGCGCTCCTGCTTTCTGTCCGTCATTCTCCGCGATCTCTAAAGGTGCCACCATACATATGTAGTGTTAATAAACTACTCTGAAGGCTAGACAAACATTTTTCCTTTCTGGACGTCTGTTTTTGTTCTCCGAGTGAACCTAATCTGTGGCACATTTTAGGCTTATTTATACAAAGACATTCTTTGTGACAATACGGTTAAATGTTGATGGAAGGTTGGGGGGTGTGATGTGGGTGGAGGGAGAGGAGAAGGTTTGAGTTCAAAGGTACGTAAAGTTATTCGTACCTGATACCAAGGATCTTAGCATGTGTTGTTGTGTCAAGGATATTCTCAGCGGATCGGAATGGTTAGATATTCTTATGTCGCAAGAGCAGTCTGTTTGTTTTAATTAATGATCTCATGGTCAGGTACTAGTTATATAGTAGGATTTCTTGAGTTGGTCTATCGCTCGAAAATGCAGTTCCAGAACTAATTGAATTACGTAGATTATTTACTCATGTATTTGGAAGTCACTGAAAATCTCGATCATTGATCGCAACATGATTTCGTCGTTTACAAAATTGATCAAAAACAATCACTTAGGTTCCACTGAAAGGACTGATTTAGAACAAGGCCAACCCGAAGAGAGATGCCAGATTACTTTTCACGGATGCACTGTGGCAAGTAGATTTTATGTCACACAAGTGTGTTCATTCTTAATGATTTTGTCTCAGTACACTGTCACACGATAAGGTATATCTCCGAGATGTCTTTGAGCCATGCTTGCGGATGTTTCAACATTATGCCACAAGATTATTCGCCCTGCAGGGGAGTAGTGCCGTCAGTGCACCTTACGCGGTACACTGTAGACATTAATGAAGGTTCATTGCAGCGTCTCTTCGGTCCCTAGCTGTAACCCCTTTCATTTTTTTTATTATACCTCGGTTCGTGTTGTCTTCCTTCCATCTTACCTCCCACCCTCTCTTAACAATTGTTTCAACATTATTTTCAGCTGTGAGTGACCTTGTGGGTCCCAGCTCTTTGCCTTTGGCCTAAATTTTATATTTTAGTCCAATACATATATAAGATTATTCAGAAGTGCAAACTATTTTTGGCGCATTATATAAACACTCTGTAGCAATCTTGTTTCTTCCTTTCTTCAGAACATGAGTGCGGAAATATAAATACCATATTCTTTGCCTCCCATAAGATAAATCTCCCGCGGTATTTTTTTATCAATGGTACATTGTATTTTCCAAAAATACCTTTTGTGGCCATGTAAGCTGCATATCGCCAGTAATAACAGAGGTCTCCCATAAAAGGTTATCACACTTTCTTGGTCCTCAAAAGATTGAGTGTGTTTCCCATTAAGGTACTTTTTGTCGCGAAGTTTTTTGTCATAGCTGTGGGTTTGGTGTTTTCAGTATGTACGCCTTAGCGAATTTGTGATCAGCTTTTGACTGTTATGTTCAGTACTTTTATAAGATTATGGTATCTTTAATATATGACCTTTTTGTAATTTGTTTCATGCCTGGTTTGGGATTAGGTGTATCACTCATTCCCTCACAGTATGTTGTACATCTTATAAGTTTTTCACATAATAAATTGCCATTGTCCCCTGTAATCGCTCACTTAAATATAAGGTATTGCTGTCCTACATATACCTAACCAAAGTATGAGGTAATGCTGTCCCTTATTTGTCTCCCTGAAATATAAGGTATTGCTATCCTCCATATGATTCCCAAAAATGTTATGCTAAGAAAATTGATGCTTCACTCCAATTTGGTAGCCCCGTCGAATTTTTTTATTTTTTAATACTTTGAAATCTGTGAACGATCTGATGCTGTAGCATTCAGTGCTCATGAACATTTTGTGCAAGAATTTATAACAACCATAATGTTATTTGAAAGTACTGCAGGGAAAGATGGACGTGGTACATGCTATTTCGATGTAAGTGACAACGTAGGAACTGTCGCTGTTGCTGTTATATCCCGTCCTTAAGAATGTGGCCAGGGATAATTATCTGACATGAAAGTATCCCTGGGCAGCTTTTTATCATAACAGCGTCGAGGTGTTTTTATTTATTTGTGTTTTTTCTCATGTTAGTATAAACCTCATTAGACCCACTCATAATAGAAGACTCGTTCCCGTTCTACAAACCGGGCACCTCGTTTTTTGTGATATGTTTATCTCTCTCTCTCTCTCTCTCTCTCTCTCTCTCTCTCTCTCTCTCTCTCTCTCTCTCTGTATTGGGTTGTAGTTATATTCACACAGAAAGAAGAAAATTTTCCTTTAGTGAAATTTAGTACTTTAACATCCACAGAATATTTTAAGAACTGTATGTTTATGTATATGTATGTATATAATATACACAGTTTCTTGAAGAACACTTAATTCTTTGCGGTTCCTATTCTTAGCATACTTTCTCCAGCATAATGAGAGCATTAAATTCATATTGGAAACAAATGGAGAACTTCGACTTTACGAATAAATCTGTAATCGACAACAAGGGAATCAAGAACAAATATGTATTTATTTTTATTTTTTCAGTTATAAAGTTTTATGATGGAGAAAGAAAGACGCATTTATTTTAACAGTAAGTTTTCCATTGAGTATTGTGGCTCGGGGGAAATAGAGCAAGAGTAACTGCCCCGTTCTTCTTTTTATCCACTGAATCATTGATGAATATCCTCTGCAGAAAAGTGTCATTTCAGGGGCACATCGACCCATCCTGTACGTGTGCATTAGCCTCTAGCTAATGCATTCTCGTAAACTGTCTGCATACTAAGACCCTTGCGATTTAACACCTCTTACAACCCTTGTAACAAAAATTTTCCCCCTTTTCCATCCTTCCTTGAAGAATTGTTAACTTTATATGAAGTTTTCACCAATGTGTTTTCTATTTTCGCCATGTGTCCAAACCGCCTCATAAGATTTTGATCCAGGATACTACAATGAGCTGTAGGTCCCGTTGCTAAGTAACCAATTAGTTCTTAGCCACGTTAAATAAGTCTAATCCTTCGGGCCAGCCCTGGGAGAGCTGTTAATCAGCTCAGTGGTCTGGTAAAACTAAGGTATACTTAACTTAACCTACATTTCTCATTCTTCCAACGCATCATATTCCATACATGCTGCACAAACAGTGCATCAGTAACTGCTTCTATATATTTTAATATTTTTTTTTTTTTATATTCAGTGTCCCCACATTTCACTAACTTATCCTCCGTTTTTTCCGAACGCTTTCCAGAGAGCCTGCTGCCCTCCGTGCTTTACGTGTCCCATAAGAGATTTATTTTCTCATACGAACCCCATACCCTTCTTTACCTTGGTTGTCGCATTTCACGCCACTTGTCCAACTGCTAATTAGTTATCAGTCAAAAGAGGTGCTGTGGATTTTTTTTAATTCATCAGGCTTATTCTTTAAACCCCCTCACCCCGTTCCTCCCTTACACCACAGCCTCCACCACCGTGGGTCATTCTCAGTATTCTTCATAAGATGAAGTCTTTAATCGTCAGCCATTTCTACTGTTTATGCGTATGAACGACAACCTCACAACGGTAGCATGTGCTCCCCATTAACAAAAGGACACACGTTCGAAATCCACTTAGTACAGAGAGGTTTGGTCATGTTAAATTAAAACTCATTGCCCCTCTGATTATCCAAGTTCTAAATTATGCACCTGGAAGGTAGTTGACTTTAGTGGGTTTCTACTTGGAATAGAGAAGTGCAGGTGCCTAGCAGTGTTACCCTAGAATGCTACAGGAATCTTACCCAATAATAGTAACTTCTGGAGCTATCCCCTCAAAACAGAAATAGACATATTATGTAGCCTATACTCGTATATGTATGTGTGTGTTTGTGTTTTTATGTATGTGTGTGTCTGTGTGTGTGTATGTGTGTGTGTTTGTGTTTGTGTATGTGTAGATAGGTATATTCCATTTTACATAAAATCTGACATTCAAATCAGTTTCAACAATTTGTTCAAGTAATTTTTTTCACTTTACACCGATTAACTTTAATTGTATTTCATGATGTATTTACATTTGTACTGAAGTATCCAACTTTCTGTCCTTTATTTATGTATAAATTCCATGTCGATGCCGCCGTTTTAGAATTCAAGAATGTGCAATCATGAGTTGGAGATTGGCAACGAAATAATATTTTAATGGATTATTGACACAAAGAAAGTTTTATGTTGAAAAATTCTGGTATTATGCTAAGTAAAAAGTTTAGCATTAGATATAATCAGAAAGAATACTTAGCAAATCAGGCTAATTTTTTAAAGTTTCATTATTCATTTTACTACCAAATAAATCTTTTGAACTCCATCTCTCCCAGTAATGATATAATGATGTTTGCTGGATGTTATGTTTTTCCGTACAGTTATACTTATAATGCTAAGTCATCTCTTTTATATAACACAAGAATTATGTCGTCTTTCACTTTACATATTCGCGAATGTTTTTGTTTTTTTTACGATTCATGTAGCAGATGTGCTAATAACTTCTCTTTTCACCGTTTCATTTGCACAGATTAACGAAGAAAACTTTGTAACCGATAAAAACAGTGAAATTAGTATCCAAGAATATTTCGTAATTTTTTAGATCAGGTGCGTAACAACATGAGAAAGGAATATTAATTAACTGTCATTAAACTTGTCGGATAACTGTAGTTCATGTCTTTTTCAACGTTAAGAAAAATATGTTTCTTGTGTGATTTTATTCCTCTTATTTATATTTTTTTCTAAATCATCGAATTCATATTGTTGAACAATTTGAGACGCGACCAGTAAATTGACTTTATATTCTCTCTCTCTCTCTCTCTCTCTCTCTCTCTCTCTCTCTCTCTCTCTCTCTCTCTATATATATATATATATATATATATATATATATATATACAAATTGTAGACAAAAGGTTATTAAAACTTAATCTTCATTCTCTTATCTCTATTCTTTAAGCATAGCAAAAAAAATCGTTGCCTTCAATAATAGATTCATGAACTCTACCAAGGTTTTATTCTTTTTATTTTTTGCAATCTAATCGTGACTAAACTTATAGTATTTCCTGTGCCAAATACCATTATCATAGTGACGTCAGATGATATAAACCATTATTATTATTATTATTATTATTATTATTATTATTATTATTATTATTATTATTATTATTATCCTTTCGAAGATGAACCCTATTCATATAGAAAAAGCCCACAGGGGCCATTGACTTGAAATGTTCATTAGAGAGAAATAATAGGTCAGAGGAAATATAGAAAGAAGAGATCTCACTTAAAAAAAAATAAATTAAGAAGCTATTAGGTAGATTAAAATTTCATGAAATCATAAAAATGCAAGAACAATATTAGGATAGTAATGCACAGTTGTACGACATCCTCAAGGAGACTTCCTCTGTCCAACGGTGTGAGGGAATAAAGGACCTCTGGAGTGGCAATGCAAAGGAAGTTAAGTATATCTTAGTTTATGCAGACCACTGAGCTGATTAACAGCTCTCCTAGGGCTGGATTAGACTTATTTTACGTGGCTAAGAACCAGTTGGTTACCTAGCAACGGGACCTACAACTTACTGTGGAATCCGAACCACATTATGACGAGAAATGAATTTCTATCACCAGAAATAAATTCCTCTAATTCTTCATTGGCCGGCCGGAGACTCGAACGCTGGGTCAACAGCGTGCTGTGCAAAGGAAGTATCATTGTGATTGCTCGTGTCGTAATGATGGCCTGCATGAAAGCTCAAATCGAGTGAAAAGTTTGTTAGAAGTGAACAGTGAAGACCACTCCATGTTCTGGTGGTCAACCCAAATCGACCACAAATACGAGATAAGCACAGAAGGAAAACCATCTTCGCAAAGGCGATGTCTCAGTTATGACAGAAGATCCGTTTCGTTTCCTTTTGCTTCTTATTTCCATAAAGACATTCGGGATAGCTCTTGGTAACGTTAAATCGCTTGGCTTTAATGGTAATCTCATAATGATAATTCTACAAATGCTGTTACTGATATAGCGATAATAAAGGCGAATTATTGAGTTTGATAAAATAATAGTGACAGTAAACATTAATAGAGAGTTTTGCCTGAGGTAGTATGGACAGTATTTCATTGGAAAGTGTATTTAAAAATATAAGGAATCGAGAAATTTAAAAAGTCACTGTGACTATAAATATACATAATTATGGTATACTGAAATTGGTTTCAGGAGAGCCACGATTACCATATAGAGTATTTTATTGTTGGTAGTTTTGTTGCCCAGTGATTAAAGCATTTACCAGTGTACAAGGAACCTTTACAATCAAAAACTGTATCACAATAATAGCTGACTCTTCGAAAGTATTAATTTATTGAATTGAATATAGAATTTATGCCAAAGGCCAAGCACTGGGACCTATGAGGTCATTCACCGCTGAAACGGAAATTGACAGTTAAAGGTTTGAAAGGTGTAACAGGAGGAAAACCCTGCAATTGCACTATGAATCAGTTGCTAGGAGAGGGTGGAAAGTAAGATGGAAGAAAGAGAATATGAAAGGAGGTATAATAAAAGGAACGAAAGGGGTTGCAGCTAGGGTGTCCGAAGGCACGCTGTAAAGAACCTTAAGCGATGCCTACAGTGCACCGCATATTAAGTTATAATTATGATCTTACGCTTGACTAAAAATCTCTGCTTGACTGAATGGAGATATGAAGCGGCTTCATATTTCTCTGGAATCGTACCGTAAAGGTTTTTTTTTTTTTCAACGTTGCTAAAAAATTGTTCCTTTGGCCTTACACTTTCACCGCAACGTGGGCTGAACATTTTCGTTATTCTTTTGAAAGGTATCCGCCGTACATAGCAAGAGACTCTACTCCCGGCCTACTTTTAATTTTTTTTCGTTCCTAAAGTTTCTGTGTTGCACAAGGTATTGTAATCTTTTGTATCTGTCTTTATTACTTTCTTGTTATTAAATAGACTTCTATAAACAATACACACTAAGTTTACCTGGAAGTACACACAACCTTACCATATCAAAGTTTCTCTCTCTCTCTCTCTCTCTCTCTCTCTCTCTCTCTCTCTCTCTCTCTCTATATATATATATATATATATATATATATATAGATATATATATAGATATATATATATATATATAGATAGATAGATAGATAATAATTATAATATTGTTGGTATTAATAATGTTACAAGAGTATGTAGAAGTACACACATAGACAAGCCTGTGCCTACGCACTTCAGTCCAATGCCTCCAATTTGTTTGTTGGGTTTTTTTCTTGAAATTATTACTATTCGAACATGCCTTTAATAATCTCCTGCCTCCCTTTTTTTTCTTGCCAAATTTTTGTGATACATGTTAAATAGGTGCCCTCCTGTTTTGTAATTATTTTGTCAAGCGGTTTTTTTTTTACCATGGCCTATTTTTCAATGACGCTGTTCAGTTTATAGCAAAGCTGTGGCCGTTTTATTTCTTTAATACAACCCAGAAGACTCTGATAGAGGCCTGTGAGCTTCCGAATTTGACATTTGTGTCAGAAGATTGGTTTAAGGTATTTTTGATCATGACTTATTGTTTAAGATCAGTTATCAGTACTGAGGTCGGAAACTGATTTTGGTTAAAATATATAAACAGATACACGTTGGGTTCATTATAAATTCCCCCAAATATTTTCTAACCTTAGCCCGTTTTTAAAGTAAAAAAATAATTCGAAGGTCCACATCTTATTTTTCTTTGATTGTACTGAACCTTGCTATGAAGGTATTTGGGTACTGGTGATTATTTTCCTGTATTATTTTTTATTTGGACTACTTTTCAAGTATTTTAAAAGTTTGCAATTCAACTTCTCTGATTTCGATGAGACTTTGGAAGTAGGCATCTTAGAGTATAATTGTTATTTCCCCTGAAAATTTCTGCCTGGGCCAATTTTCAGTCACAGAACTATATGAAAATCACTATTTAATTTTCTTTGATTTTATGGACCTTGGTAGAAATGTAACTTGCTAGTTGGTGGATAATTTTTCCTTTTATTTTTATATTGGTCTGTTATTTAAAGTTACATGTCAACTTGGATGGCAAATTTTTACATCTCTCCTTTCTTAGTAATTACCTTAAGGTTGGTGATTATTTCCATCCAATACTTTTAATCACCTCGATTTGTCTCCAAACCATAAGCCAGTGTTGAAGTGCAATTTTAGTATTCTTTAAAAATATCACTCTGAAGTTATAATACGTTTGAGGTCTTCGGTCTTCAGAGTTATTGTCGGGGTATTCTTCCATTTTGAACACACGCAAGCAAGTGTACGTAGAGGCAGACACGCAAGCACTCTGTGATTTTAGTACAAAACCAACAGCACTTCCCCCCCCCCACACACACACCTCCCTCCTCCTCCTCCTCCTCCACTAGCGTTCTGTCAATGTTAAAGCCTCGTTACTTTTTCCACAGTTTTCTCGTCTGCCTCTCCCACCGTTTCGTATGCCTAAAAGGCCTCGTTTGGCCGGCCTGTCATGGCCTTGAGTATGACACCCGAATGAGCTGTCGCACCCAACGAAAGGATTTGTGCGATTTAACACACTGTTTATGAAGCTCATGACGAGTTACGAGGCTAGGGGACGATCTTGAGGGAGATGTCTCCTCTGGCCCGGTTGTTAAGACCTCTTTGTGTTTATGTGCCTTTGTACGTCTGTATTCATGGGATTGCTGGTTTTATACGAATAGGTTTTCTTTTATTCATCTAAGTTTTTTCATGCTTAGTGTATGAAGACTGGAGTCGTTTGTCGCTTCAGAAAATGTATCTTATATTTTTTTGCCCTAACGCCGTATACATAATTGTACATTGTATCTAAATGAATTGTACGATTTTAATAGAAATTAATAATACCCAGGAAGTATCCGTAGGGATCATGAAAATAGTATATGTATTCTTGAAAATTAGAAGGTAGTAACAATAGACTCGGGAACACAGTTCTTAGTTTACTGAGACTTTTAAATTTATTAATACTTTGAGATGTTGGGGGTTTTTGTTTGTATGTGTAATTATTTATTCCTTTTTTTTCTTATTTGGATATGGGTTGTTTTGATGGTTTTTATTTTAAATAATAATTGTTATGATTCACTCACATTTGTGTATGTGTATGTATTTATGAATTTTAGTTTTGTATAATTTTTCCCAGTGCAAAGTCCTTCGGTCTGAATTATAGACTGTTTATCTCTTACGAAATCCTTCTGAACTAGACTGTACATTTACACTAGGTATTCATGAAAATTAGAGGATAGTAACAACAGACTCAGGAGCACAGTTCTTAGTTTACTGAGATTTTTGAAAATCATGAATACTTTGAGATGTTGGGGATTTTTGGTTTTATGTAAACTTATTTATTTCTTATTTGCTTCGTGCTCGTGCTCAGTATTTCGTTATGAACCGTTTTGATTGTTTTTATTTTAATTAATAATTGGTATGATTACTCACATTTGTATATGTGTGTATTCATGTTTTTTTATTATTTTCTCATAATTTTCCCCAGTGCAAAGTGTTTCAGTCTGAAAATTGTAGACTATTTATCTCTTACGAAATCCTTCTGAACCAGAGTTTACATTCTGTTATTTACACGGGGCGTTCTGCTTTATATTTAAACACATCCTGGATTGAGCATTGTATTTCACTGTATTTTGAACCGATTGCCCTTTCGCTTCCTGAAGAGTCCAAGACTGATTAATCAGTCATCTTTGATTAGACTTGACGTTGACTCAAGTTTTGTAAGGCGATTTTTCTCGTGCATGTACTTACTGTACTTGATAGGTGGGTTGGCACACACCTTTTAGGGGAAATGGACTGGAAGAGATGGCAGTGGTCGACAGTAACAGATCGTTCTGATTAGCCGAGTTAAGATCGATTGTACTGTCTGAAATCTTTTACCAAGTATTACTTGTATGTTAGTTTGTTTGTTGGTTATTTCTTGTACTATATTCTAAGTCCTTTGCACTTTATATTCTGACGAGAAAATATTCATAAAAGTATGACCTTTCTCTTTGCAAAGAGGTTAGCTGGATTTAGAAAAGAGAAGGTTATATAAGACATTTTAACCTAAACATGTCTTATTTCTGAGGAGAAATAAAGCATGTTTAGGCTAGAATGTTTTATACAATTTCCTCGTTTGTAAATCCAGCTGGCCTCTTTGCAGAAAGAAAGGTGATACGTTTATGAATGTTCCGTTCTTAACTATTTCTTGTGTTTTGGTCATTTACAGTTTTAGTTTTCTGTGACGCAATTTTCGTTACTAATATCATAAATTAGCTGTTTACCTGACAATTAAAACGATGCGCTATACAAGTAATAGCTGTGGAAACACCTGAGTTTTATTACTTATAGATTTACTCAATAATTTGAAATAAAATCCTCCATTGTTTTCTACGAGTTATTGTTACTGTTGCTTTCGTTTTCCATTTACTTTAATCTGACCTAAATAGTATTGTTGTTATTTGCTTTTACGTTCATAGTGGAACTGAATTCCCCCATTTTTTTTTTTATTCTTTTATCTGGGCCATTTATTCATTTTTTAAACTTTGTGGCGTCGTTTATATTCCGGTTTTACTGTTTGCTCTGTGAGGATTTATTCTGGCGTTTGCTTTCGAATGGGACACTCTTTTATAGTTACGATTTATATATCGGCATTTTTATCATATTCTTTCTATTTCATTTTATTTTCTTAACTGAAATTCCACGTAATAAACAGACGGATAATAATTCAATTAACGATTCCGTATGAGCCGGTCTGTTATGTGTGTCATGCACGGGTTTCAAATGGAGAGCTATATATCGCTAGGCAATATTTTTTTTTCTCTCATAACCACGAATCTTTTTTTTTCCTTTTTCTCCCTCACTCTTTCCCCCTCTCCCTCCCCCTCTTGTTGTTGTTTTGAGGGCTCTGGTTTGTTGACATAAGTGTTGCCAGATGGAGGGCATGTAAATTAAATATGAGTTAAACCTTTTGGTCCATAAATATATCCACATTTTCGAAAATACACTTTTGATGTTTTGCAGCAGCTTCTATCGAGCGTTAAATATTGGTTTCCCTCTCTACCGCATTATTTGTTACCGGGAAGGGGGTGCGTGAGGGGTAGGGGGTGCTTGGGAAGGGGAGGCTGCCAGTATGTAAAGGCAATGTTTAAAGGAAGGCCCGGGTGGAGAGGGGGGCGTGGAGTGGGGAGGTACCCCTGCGGATAAGGGGAATATAGCTGATTGTTGCCGATTGTGATTTTGGGAGGAATTATCGGCCTGAATGGCTCATTCAAGAGATCCCGAATGATCTAATCATTCTAATTGCGGCTCTGGAATTCGTCTGCATATCAACAATGTTCATCCGGTCACATTGTGCGCCTCTGCCTCCGACGTCTTTCAAGTCTCCTTCCCCCGAATTTTTCTTTTTTCCGCCACAATGGAGCGACCGATCACTGGTGCAAGAGCCCACATCTATTTTACTCGGCTGCAATCGATATGCAACCATGTTACCGCTTTTGGGAATTCGCCTTTTTAGATGTCCATTGTATGGCGTTCACAATTGTTTTTATTCGTTAAAGATCACGTTTTTTGTCGTATGCATTTGTGCCAGTCGAAAGGCCTTTTTATTTTTCCATTGGGCCTCAGCTGTATTGTTTTCCTTTTGAGGGGAGACTCTGATAGATGTTGAAATATTCCCGCTGCATGGAGGCATCATTCTCTTTTTAGTAATGGCTCCGGGATTTTTTTTTTTTTCTACAGCCTCCTCTTTTTTCTTCCTCTGTTCGTCGAAGTTCTGTTTACCTTTGTTCTTTCCCTTTTTTCTTTCCCCCCTTCTCTTTTATTAACATCACCTCCCTGTGCATTATCTGAAACTTAAGCGTTCTTTTGTGGTGCCGTTCGTTTCATAAAATTGCATGTGTTTAATTGCAAGACAGATGGCACCCATTACTTTTTTTTTTTTTTTTTTTTTTTTTTAAGCAAGGCCCACGTGGGTGCGGATGCAGTAGCCCTTCCAGTGCTCAGCTTTCGCAGCGTTTGACTTAACTAGATTTGTAGAACTGAGCCCCGTTTTTTATAAGATTTTTCTCGCGCACACTTGCTGCAGGCGCCGGGTTTTGTTCTCCTTCCAACTGCAGCAAACCAAAGTTCTCTGCAGGACCCCAAAAAATCCCGTCTTTCATGACAAAAATATTATCTTACGTTATGTTCCCTTGGAGCCGATTACTTTATCGTAAAGAATTTCGATACGGTGGAAGAAATCAATTTTTTTTTTTAATGGCAACGATTTACATACACTGCTAAAGCTCTAGGTAACGGATATGATCTATGATTGATTCGCGCATCTGTTGGTCATTGAAAGCCTTCGTATCTGGAAAGTGTTGGATATACACCAAAATTGCCCCTGCATAAATTTATATTTATCTAATACCAATTGCCGAGCTTTAGAGACCGAACCGTTCTCTAATGCTGTCCCTGATCTTAATATATAAAGTTTACACACCCACACACACATACACACACTATATAACTATTATATATATATATATATATATATATATATATATATATATATATATAATTAAATTGCAGTCAAGAGTAGGAATACGCTGGAGATTCACACTTCCTTTATTGCTTCCTACGTTTTGTGATCCATAATCTATAAATACATAGATAGATAGATAACTATAACCACACCGTAAATTATGAGCCATTTAGTTACAAATAAAATCTTTGCCTTGTTCTTGAATGTATGATTAATAGCCAAAGGTAAGAAAGTAGTATTCAAATTAACACAGGAGAGAGAGAGAGAGAGAGAGAGAGAGAGAGAGAGAGAGAGAGAGAGAGAGAGAGAGAGAGAGAGAGCCCGAATGTCCCATCCTCCCCGCGCCGATACCTCTTCATTTCAGTAGGTCAATTACGCCAAGTGTCGGAGGTCACGCTGGGAGAGCAAGGTCCGATCACGTTTCTTGCATAATTGGCCTCATCTGAGCGTAACTTATTCGTTTCAATTAGAGACGCGGTTACTTAATGATCTAAAAGGCCAGTCGGCAATCATGTTGTCTTCCCGGGCGGTTGTTCCCTTATTTAGACCGCGCTGATGGCTGATGCATCCCATGCAGGCGCAAGCATCCCAATTAACCTTACTATAGCACACCAGGAGGAGGAGGAGGATGAAGGTCGTTGTTGGGGATGGGGAAGGGACAGGAGGAGCATTAATTAACCCTACCATAGCACACAAGGAGCAGGAGGCGTAGGAAGAAGTGGAATAGGAGGAGGAGGAGGAGGAGGAGGTGGAGTAGGAGGAGGAGGAATAGGATGAAGGACATTGCTGGGGCTGGGGAAGGGACAGGAGGAGCATTAATTAACCCTACCATAGCACACAAGGAGCAGGAGGCGGAGGAGGAAGAGGAGGAAGAAGTGGAGGAGGAGGAGGAGGAATAGGATGAAGGACATTGTTGGGGTTGGGGAAGGGACAGAAGGAGTATTAATCAAACCTACCATAGCACACAAGGAGGAGGAGGAGGAGGAGGAGGAGGAGGAGGATGAACGACATTGTTGGGGATTGGGAAAGGGCAGGAGGAGCATTAATTAACCCTACCATAGCACACAAAGAGCAGGAGGCGGAGGAAGAGCATCGAAGGAGGGAAGGATGCGGGAAAAGGATTGTAGGATTAGGTGAAAGATGTTTAATGGAAGGGGAAGGAATATAAAAGGAGAAAGAGAGAAGTAGAATTGTGGGAGAAGTAGACAGAGGATTGAGTAAGGGAAAGCTAAAGTAAGAGGAGGAGAAGGAAGGGGATTGTAGAAGAAGTAAAACAAAGAGGAAAAGGCCTAGAAAGAGGATTGCAGGAGAAAGAGTAGGAGGGAGATTATGGGAGAAGTAGAAGGAGTAGGAAGAGAAGCAGAAAGAGAATTGTGGGAGGGGGAGAGAAAGTTGGAGGAAAGAAGGCAGAAAGGAGATTGACAGAAGTAAAGTGGGAGGTGGCTTAAAAGTAGGAGGAGGAGAAGTAGGAAGAGGATTGTTGGCGTAGTAGGAAAAAAAGAGAACTGAGGGGAAAAAGTAGGAGAGGATTTCAGGGGAAGTAGAAGGAGGAACATTGAGAGTGGGTTATGGGAGACATAAAAGAAGGAGAAAAAGCAGAAAGGGGTTTGTGAGAGGAGGAATGAAAGTAGGAGGAGGAGAAACAGAAGAAATAGAAGAAATTTGTTGAAGTATAAATAAAAGGAGGAATGAGAAAGTAGAAAAGGGATTTTAGATAAGAGGGGAATGTGACTGTGTTAGACCAAAGAAGGATGAAATATAAGCAAGCACCGAAGAGACAGGAGGAACCACTGAGGAGGTGACGAAGAAGACTGCATAAGGGAAAGGAATAAAGAGTAGAGAAGGGGAGGAGTGGCAGGAAGAACAGTGAGAGAAGAGCAGTAACGAGTTTGTGTTTGTGTGTGTGCGCGCGTTTGTTGTTCTTCCCTCATGATGCTTATGCTAATGATGTCTGAGAAAGATCGTAACGCCATGTTCTACTGCAAGTTTTATTTTTTCTGTCTTTAATTCGTTTAATCATTTCCAATGTCTTCATTTTAGAGGCTTGTATAGAGTCACAGGTTTTGTTCTTATATCTGACAGACATTTTTATTCATGATTATTCGTGTTTGTTTTGTGATAAACATACTGCACTTCTTTTGTATATTTTTTTTTTATCGACAATTGTAGGTTTTCCTTTTTCCATTAGTTAGAAATGAACCTAAAATTTCTAAGGTAGCAATGTACAAGAGAGTTAATAGCTTGATTGCAAAAACTAGTAGCACGAATCTATATTTCCTCGAGGCTTCCACAAGTCATTCAGATGGAGTCTTATTCATAGACATGACCAAAAGAAAAAACCACACTCTTTCTTTGTAGGAAAGAGATGTTTTATTTAAACACAATAAATAGGGAGCAACATTATTTTTGATGATAGAGAATTCAAAGAAATAAAACTCATTATGGTGTACCTATCAATGGAAAATGTCATCATCTCAAAAAAAATAAATAAATAAAAATGACGATGTAGTTAATATGAAATGTACGCAACGGGCTGTTAGAAAATACAGTATAGTGTATAACATAACACAGAAAAACGTATGCGTTTGGATATGAAATTGTCTTTCGTATGCGAATAAAGAAAAAACTTTGCAAGTTGAAAGTTTATGTAAACGTAAGTGTGCATATGAATTAAGAAAAAAGACAGGAAAGACAGTGATGAGGATTTGTCTGAATTTGGTATATATACTGTACATACATATGCATCAAAATATATATATATATATATATATATATATATATATATATATATATATATATATATGTATATATATATATATATATATATATATATAAATGTGTGTGTGTGTGTGTGTGTGTGTATGTATGTATATATATAAATGTCTGTATGTATGTATGTATGTATGTATATATATGTGTGTATATATATATATATGTATGTATGTATATATATATATATATATAGAGATAGAGAGAGAGAAGAGAGAGAGAGAGAGAGAGAGAGAGAGAGAGAGAGAGAAGAAGAAGAAGAAGCCACGGCCAAAATATACACATCCTCAAGGAACAAGGGAAACGAAGACCTCCATTCTTACAAGTTTATTGCCGACGTTTCGTGACACATGTCACGTTTTCAAGGCTAAAAAGAAAATAATTTGCACCACAGCTAGAATCACGGTATTAAAAAAATTATAAAAAATTAAAATATTTAAAATTCACAAAAAAATGGCAATGCATCGTTAAAATTACGTATATAAATGAACGTAAAACAAGAGAAAAAAAATGATCACAAAAGATATAAGTCAAGGGAACCAAGACAGACTCACCAAGCGAAATGAAAGAATAATACGGAGAGAATACAGGAAATAAGCACAAAGGAAAAACTAGGCAACATATAACTGAGTTGCAGACGATTGAGTATTTAACGAGGGAACAGTCCTCTCTATAATAATAGACTCTAGGATAGTTAGATCATGATGGTTGGAGATCCGCCCTACTACTGAAAAATCTTCATCTCTGATATTTGTTTTGCACCGTACAGCATCGTTTCTGATGTTGGAGGCCTCTAGATTCGATAACTTGCATCCTGTACGGTAGCTTAAGCCTCTGTGAGAGTCAGTTCGTACCCTCAACAGCTTCCTCGTACATCCCACGTATGTTCCGTGATTACATCGCGGACAAGTGTATTTATATGCAATATAGGATGTGAAGAGGGAGCTGAGACGATCCTTGACTGTAAAAAATTAACCAGTGGTTAGAGGGTTCTTTGGTATTAATTTAACATTTAAAGCGGGAAACTTTTTCTGAATTAGGGAAATGCAGTTCTTACGAAAGTGGCCGTCGTGTAGAAACGGAAACTCGCATAAAATTTCATTTTTGGAGCAGTCAGCACTGGTAAGGAAACTCTCTTACTGCACAATTCTCTAAGTTGTTTGTAAAAAAGATTAATTGGGTAATAATATTGATTAAAATAACTAGTTAAAAAATTCATACCTAGTCCAGTAAAAGTTGTCTTCCGGAAAACACCTGTAATAAATCCAGTGATATCCGTGGATATCATTATATCAAGAAAGGAAAGTTCATTATCAGTTTCTTTCGCCAAGGTGAATTTAATATGAGGGTGCAGTTCGTTGACGAACTGCAAAAAGGATTCGGCATTGGGTTCATGTCGGAATAAAACGAAGGTATCGTCGACATATCTCCGATAAAACAAAGACAAAAAACTAAGGGAGCACATGAAAATATTAGCAAAGGTGGGACCAATTGGAGAACCCATGGCCATCCCCTCGACCTGTTCATAAAAACTACCATTATTATTAAAAATAAAAGCCGTGTCCAGCACGGACAATTCTAAGAGTTGTTTAAAAAGACCTCGGGTAAAATTATGGAACCTGGTGCCTTTGTTTTATTGGAGATATGTCGACGATACCTTCGTTTTATTCCGACATGAACACAACGCCGAATCCTTTTTGCAGTTCGTCAACGAACTGCACCCTCATATTAAATTCACTTTGGAGGAAGAAACTGATAATAAACTTCCCTTTCTTGAGATTATGATATCCAGGGATATCACTGGCTTTATTACAGGTGTTTTCCGGAAGACAACTTTTACTGGACTAGGTATGAATTTTTATAGCTCGTGTTTTTTTAACTTTAAATTAAATGCTATTTCTACCCTCCTCCACAGGGCGTTTTCTTATACATCCAATTGGTCCTTATTTCACGAAGAAACACTTTTTTTTAACTAGTTATTTTAAACAAAATTATGACCCAATTAATCTTTTTTACAAACAACGTAGAGAAATGTGGAGTAAGAGAGTTTCCTTACCAGTGCTGACTGCCCCAAAAGTGAAATTTTATGCGAGTTTCCCCTTTCTACACGACGGCCACTTTCGTAAGAACTGCATTTCCCCAATTCAGAAAAAGTTTCCCGCTTTAAATGTTAAATTAATACAAAAGAATCCTCTAACCACTGGTTCATTTTTTACAGTCAAGGATCGTCTCAGCTCCCTCTTCACATCCAATATTGTATATAAATACACTAGTCCGCGATGTAATCAAGGAAAATACGTGGGATGTACGAGGAGGCTGTTGAGGGTACGAATTGACTCTCACAGAGGCTTAAGCTACCGTACAGGATGCAAGTTATCGAATCCAGAGGCCTCTAACATCAGAAATCATGCTGTACGGTGCAAAACAAGTATCAGAGATGAAGATTTCGCAGTAGTAGGGCGGGTCTCCAACCATCACGATCTAACTATCCTAGAGTCTATTATTATAAAGAGAACTGTTCCCTCGTTAAATACTCAATTGTCGTCAACTCAGTTATATGTTGCCTAGCTTTTCCTTTGTGCTTATTTTCTGTATTTTCTCCGTATTATTCTTTCATTTCGCTTAGTGAGTGTGTCTTGGTTCCCTTGACCTACATCTTCTGTGATCCTTTTTTTTCTCTCTTGTTTTTTGTTCATTTACATAACTAATTTTAACGCTGCATTGCCATTTTTGTGCATTTTAAATATTTGGATTTAAAAAAAAAAAATTTTAATACCGTGATTCTATCTGTGGTGCAAATAATTTTCTTTTTTAGCCTTGAAAATGTGACATGTGTCATGAAATGTCGGCAATAAACTTGTAAGAATGGAGGTCTTCGTTTCCCTTGTTCCTTGAAGATGTATATATATATATATATATATATATATATATATATATATATATATATATATATATATATATATATATATATATATATATATATATATATATATATTATATATATATATATATATATATATATATATATATATATATATATATATATATATATATATATATATATATATATGTATGTATATATATATATACTTTATGTATGTATGTATGTATATCTACTAGTCACTTTTGCTAGATACGTATCTAATTGTAATAACCACAATACCCTCTTAATTTCTCGATTTCTTCACACATTTCGGATACGCTTAGGATACAAAGCCTGAGATCGAAATGGTTCTCAGGATTTGTAGTGACAAGCGCATCCAAAAAGTGTGAAGAATTCAAGAGGTTAAGAGGGCATTGAGGTTATTACGGTTACATGTGTATGGGCAAATTCTCTCTATATTCTAGTATAAAAAGTAGAGCCTTGAAAACATGAGTATTTTGATCATTTACAAAAGGATTGCCATATCTCAAAATTTAAGTTGATCACAAACGTAAGTAAAAAATACTTTGACGCAATCGAGTTTTCTGGCCAGCGTATAATGCTGTATAAAGCTATCAACTGCCACCGGCCAACGTTCAGCTGCTCCCCAGATGCAGTTAAGCGAAAGTCCGTTGAATGCCTCCAGAAATCGCTGCCAGACGCACGAGTTACGGCTACCCTTAACCTTAAATAAAGTAAAAGCTACTGAGGCTAGAGGGTTGCAATTTGGTATGTTTGATGAGTGAAGGGTGGATGATCAACATACCAATTTGCCTCCTTCTAGCCTCAGCAGTTTTTAAGTTCTGAGGGCGGACAGACAGGCAAAGCCGCCACAATAGTTTTCTTTTACAGAAAACTAAAAATACATAATTCGGTGCAAAATTTTTATCCGGTGTCACTCGTATCTTGTCGGGTTTTTCAGGAAATTTTGGATGATTTTGCTGTTTTTTAAACTTTATGATGTTTTAGATTGTTCAAGTATCTTGACTGTCCTGTGTGTGATAAATTGAAGCATCATGTCTAGCTGGTATATGTGAGTCATAGGCGATAGCGCAAAAGCAATACATTCTTTAAATGGGAATTACAAAACTTTGTATGATTTTTGCTGTCAAATTTTCGAGAATATTATTTTCATACGGCAAAATTGAAGTTCCCTTGCTTGTTGAAATCATGAGTTTCGTAGATAATTGAGAATTATATGAGAAATCTTGTAAGTCCTTTCGTGATATGTTATCTAGACCATTTATGAATGCCAATTATAAAATGAACCCTTGTCTCTGCATAAAAACGTTGTTGAATTTCTTTATGCATTTTTTATCTCTTGAACACTTTTTACTAATTTTCACCTGTTATTCATTTTTTCATATATTTCATATAGATATATATATATATATATATATATATATATATATATATATATATATATATATATATGTATAAAACAATATTATAGGTATATAAGTATATGTATACGGCTCTCAAAATAATATCATGATTTATATATATATATATATATATATATATATATATATATATATATATATATATGTGCGTTTGTGTGTGTATGTATGTATGTATTGTATTCTAACACTTTTACTAATAAAATCGTAAACGAAATAACTCATTTTTGCAACTTTATAAATATTTCTCATCCTCCCACCTGGATGCTTTTTTAATGAACCTTAAGATCTAGAGAGCAAGTGTTTGAAATTAAGTAGCGAGATTGCAGGAGGGTCGATGAGTTTGTAGATGTAATCATTTTCGTAATAGGGGTTTAATCCTTGGTGTAGCTGTGAGATGTGATAAAAATTCATTTATATATATATATATATATATATATATATATATATATATATATATATATATATATATATATATATATATATATATATATATATATATATATACATATATATATATATATATATATATATATATATATATATATATATATATATATATTATTATATATATATATATATATATACTGTATATAAGTTCACCAGAACTATTACTTACGAACCCTTGTTTGTGGTAAGGGGTGGTATTTATGGCATTATTACTTAGTGAACCCTTGTTTGTGTAAGGGCTGGTATTTATGTAAGCATTATTACTTACTTTAATACGAGCCCTTGTTTGTGGTAAGGCCTGGTATTCATGTAAGCATTATTACTTACTTTAATACGAACCCGGCCTGGTATTTATGTAAGCATTATTACGTTCTTTAATATAACTATTTGTATAAATAATAAAGTATCTAAACCTTGATACTTTTGTTTGCCAACAGGCGTAACAAAGAGACTGATTCTATAAATTTCAGTTAATACAAGGATAAAAATATCCTTCAGAATGACCACCTGAGGCTTCCTGAAAACGCATCACCTCGGATATGATATTATTTGTCTGATATTTGAATGACGATGATTGATCACATGGAAGCAGATAACTTAACATAAATCATTCATCTTCAGGGAACGTACTGATGTCATGAAGATGAAGGATGAGCCTTGTTGAAACAGATAACTTCATGACTCAGGATTCACGTTGGCTAATGGAGTTTTCCTTTAATAGTTGAAGGTCGTTCTAATGTCCTTAATATTAAGGTTTACCGCCATAAGGATAGGTAAGTCTGTCCCTTATCATGCAAGTTATCAAAATATGTGTAAAATGGATACTAAGTTTTTTAAGCGAGAATGTTAAATTTACTTTCAGGGACCTCATAATTGATAGATTAAATTTAAGATATATCACGGGAAGTCAGTGGACGTCCAGACGAATCTGTTTTTCGTTCATTTGTTCGCACGCGCTTCTTTAATGAAAGAATTGACTGCGCATGCGTCAGCGCAAGGTTCCTTGCCGTTGGCTGGAATCTCTTGTGCTATCCCATGACGTCACTGTCACCTAATTGCTTGCTCTGAGTGTTATTGAAAGAATGGATGTTTGTAGCTTACGAGTATGGATAGGTGTACTTATTTGCATAAGTAATTTGTTTTTCATTCTAGCCTGCATTTTATTATGTGACATTTTGTATTAATTAGACCCTTCCTGTCCATTAAAACACAGTGACTATAAAATAAACACGAATGGTTTGTTTCATTTTTGCATAACTTAAGGAATGGTTTAGTGTGTCTGTTACAGCTTTTGACGTCTGGGAGGTCGAGGCTGAAATACTTTTTAACAGCAGATAAAAGGTACTTGTGAAACTCCTCAACGAGAGATTTGCATGACCCGGACCTTGCACAACGGTATTCTCGTTGTTCTTGAAATATTCTCTGATGATCTACAATTTCAGTTTCTTCCTCCGATAACGCAATGGGCGGCGCAGACTGCAGCTCAAAAGAGAGGCTACACCGACATTACTTTCTGTTCTCTTAAACTGAAACGTGTGTAGACATCTGGTTGCATGCGTCACGTTCCTCTTGAGGCTCCTTCCCTTAGCCCCCCCCCCCCCACCATCCCCCAGCCAGAGGAATGCAATTTTACCCCAGGAAGTAAAGAGAAAACTTGCATTGTGTAGAAGAACTTTAATATCCATAGAACAAACTTTCAGGTTTGAAGAAAACCTTCATGTCTGAGTAAATGAAGACAACCCTTAGCTGTAGGTTACGATACTTCCATATTGAGTGATGTGAGATGATACTGTAATTATTGTCTTCCACTTTTTGTGCTTAGAATTTCGGGGTTATACAGTGGTTAGCATTGGGGTTAGTGACCACGTAAGAAATGCCAAACGTCCTCAGTACGTAAGCTCCCAGAAACATTTTGTGTGGTTCAGGATGCGGATCTACCAACCTCATATATATATATTATATATATATATATATATATATATATATATATATATATATATATTATATATATATATATACACACATACACACATAAGTATACACACACATATATATATATACATACACCTATATATATATATATATATAATAGTATATATATATATATATATATATATATATATATATAAGACAATATATATATTTGACAATGAAGGCAGAATCCCATTTAACTACATCAGGGTAGAAGGAAAAGCTCGTACGGCGTTTGGCAATTATATTACCAAGGCTAGAAAGACACAATATGAATAATGCAAAAAAAAAGACGTCACATTATAAAATTATGTAGATGATCACAACTGTAATCCTGATGGCTGGTGATTAGGATTACAGAAGATTGTTAATCGATATATGAAGTTTTTCGAGTAAATAGTGCTTTTATTAGCCTATTGATCTAACTATCTATCTATCTATCGATCGATCTATCTATCTATCTATCTATCTAAATATATATCTGTGTGTGTGTGTGTGTATACTCAAGTTTACTTTTTGCTACTTAAAAGTGGTGGGGCCTTGTTAAACTCTGGATGCGACCACCACAGTCATTCAAACCTTGCACATATATCACTGCTTATGTCAAAAAGTTTACAGCTGATCTTTCTGAGATGAGGTAGCTGACTCCATGCCCATTCTTTGAGAAACAGTTTTCTGGTACCCATTCATTGTCGGGTCGTTCAGAACCTCAGATCTTTCAAATGCAAGTCCAATTATCTGGATCTACCAATATGTATATATATATAAAAATGGATGTATGTATGTATGTATGTATGTATGTATGTATGCATGTATGTGTGTGTGTTTATGTTCCACATACACTCTGAAACACATTGAGCAATTTCAACCAAACTTGATATACAAATGACTTACTATCTGGGAAAGAACACTGTGGTGATAAGATATCACTGGTACCAAAGGGGGTTGGGTGCGGGAAGGGGATGAAATGTAAAAATTTCAGAAAACGACAGACATTAGTAGCTAATCCATAGTTTTCGAGGTCACTAAGATGAATAGTGACATTCCCGATGCCCTTTAAGTCCAAGTTCAGCCTTAGGAAGGGAGGAGTGAGAAGGGGAGGGAAGGGGTGACATGTAAAAATAACCAAAAACGACAGATATTAGTGTCTGATCTATAGTTTTCGAGACTGCTGAGATGAATAGTGACAATTCTGATACCCTTTAAGTCCAAGTTCAGGCCCCATAGGGATGGGGGGAGGGGGTGACATGTAAAAATAACCGAAACGACAGATATTGGTTTCTGATACATAGTTTTTTAGGTCACTGAGAAGAATAGATGCTCTTTAAGTCCACAGCCTCTATAGGAAGGGGTGGGTTGTGAGAAGAGGTGGGAAGGGAGTGATATATAGAAATAATAAAAAACGACAGATATTAGTGTCTAAGCCATAGTTTTCGAGGTCGCTGAAATTAATAGTGACACTCCCGATATCCTTCGAGTCCAAGTTCAGCCCTGATAGGATGGGGAAGTGGAAAGGGGGTGACATGTAAAAATAACTGAAAATGAAAGATATTAGTGTCTAAGCCATATTTCTCGAGGATGCTGAGAAGAGTAACACTCCTGACACCCTTTAAGTCCAAGTTCAGTCCTGATAGGATGGGGGGGTGAGAAGGTAACATGTAAAAATAACCGAAAACTACAGATATTAATGTCGAATCCATAGTTTTTGAGGTTACTGAGATGAATAGTGAAACTCCCAATGCCCTTTAAGTCTAAATTCAGTCCTGATAGGAAGGGGGCGGGTGGGAAGGTGGTATCATGTAAAAATAACCGAAAACTACAGATATTGGTGTCTAATCCATAGTTTTTGAGGTCACTGAGATGAATAGTGAAACTCCCAATGCCCTTTAAGTCCAAGTTCAGTCCCGATAGGAAGCAGGGATGGGAAGGTGGTAACATGTAAATATAACCAAAACTACAGATATTAGCGTCTAATCCATAGTTTCTGAGTTCACTGAGATGATGAGTGAAACTCCCAATGCCCTTTAAGTCCAAGTTCAGTTCCGATAGGAAGGAAGGGAGATGAGAAGGGGTGAAAAATAAACTGTCAAAAATTACAAATATTAGTGTCTATTCCATAGTTTTCAAGATCGCTGGGATGAATAGAGACACTCCCGATGCCTTTCAAGTCAAAGTTCAGCCCCTAAAGGAATGGAGGGTGAGAAGTGATGAAATATAAAATGTCAAAAATGCTGGGCAATGTAGCTGAAACATCTATCTTAACAGGAATGAGAGAGAGAGAGATAGTTTATCGGTTGGCATTCAGAGATTTCCCAGGCAGCACCATGTTGGTCAGCTAGTATATATATATATATATATATATATATATATATATATATATATATATATATATATATATATATATATATATATATATATATATATATACATATGTATGTGTGTGTCTGTTTTTTATATATGTGTGTACATATTCTATATATATAATGTGTTTATATGTTTGTATGTATGTATTTATGTATATATATATAAATATATATATATATATATATATATATATATATATATATATATATATATATATATATATATGTATTATTATATATATACTTCGTAAGTAAAGGCTAGAGGTCGAAAAGCCTTGCAATACTCCATGGTTTCTCTTTCCTTCGTGGATTTTGTCTTTATTTATATATTCATCACGTTCCATATTTTTCATGATTCAGTTATACGTATATATTATATATATACTGTATATATATATATATATATATATATATATATATATATATATATATATGTATGTATGTATGTATGTATGTATGTATATGTATATAATACGATCGAACGTAATCGCTTTAACGCTTGAAAGGAACCATGCTGTGCCCGTTCTGCACGGATGAAAGGATCCTTCCCCGTAGGAATGAATCCTTGGCCCATTCGCATAGGAAGGCCCTTGTCATTTTGTATAGGAAGGGTCGTATGTCCGCCGAGGTATCATTTCCATGCAGATGGAAAGAGGCTCCCTATATCTTCCCTCTGGCTCTGTTATTTTGTTACCGTGATATTTATTGCGGGATGCCCATACCGTTCGTCGCGTTGGTAAAGAATGTTAATTTTAACTATTCTTTTGTAATTTAAAGGGGGTTCTGGGCGCCATTTGTGTGTTAAAGCCTATTAGAGGCTTAATCATCTCTCTTCTCTCTCTTTATTCTCTGCTTCCATTTCCTCTGGAAATTTTTTCACTTGTCCTTGCACCATCCCGGCTTCGATTTAATCGAGTGCTCTCGGTGCAGTGTATGTAGAAAAAAAGGTGTATTGGGAGTATTCGAAAGATAGGAGATTTATCCTTAATATACTTTTTTTTTTTATTTATCTTGGCAGATGTTATGCTTCAGTTTTTGGTGTTAGTTTGAATGTGATGCAAATGGGAAGCATGTGAGGTAAAATTTGAGAATGCAGTGTCAGTTATGTTTAGTCTTATATACATGTGTGTGTGGGTGTCATATATATATATATATATATATATATATATATATATATATATATATATATATATATATATATACATACATATATATATATATATATATATATATATATATATATATATTGTATATGTATATGATTATAATCAGTTTAGTACATGATTCATTTATCAGACATTACCACAGGTGAAAAATAAGAGACGGGGTGTAGGTCCTGACCGGTTTCGACTTTATTTCCAAGCCATTGACGTCAATGGCTTGGAAATAAAGTCGAAACCGTCCAGGACCTACATCCCGTCTGTTTTTTTTTTTTTTACTTGTGGCAATGTGACACACACATATATATATATATATATATATATATATATATATATATATATATATATATATATATATATATATATATATATATATATATATATATATATATATATAAAATGAGAGATAAAATTATAAAGGAACATGCTGTAGGCCTATTGGCCTACACACATGCCTTTGTAACAAGCCACGTCATCTCGCACGCAATTTTTTTGTAACGTTTCCTCAAATGACTGAAATAACTCTGTCAAGTCTCGCGTTTTCTTTGTCGACTAATCTTTATTTTTCCCAGCTTTGGCGCTGACTTTTAGAAATCCTCGTGAGTAGGTGCCCTCGTTTGCTTTCTTGCATCCTTGCTTGCGTGGTTGCTTGCCTCTTATGCATGGACGTTGCACAGGCAGTTGCGCGTTAATGTTGGAGAGAGAAAACTTCTCTTATATCATATTCGCCATGACTATTTAAAGAAGGTCCCCGGCATTTAACATCTGCACTTCCGAGAGCTCCAGAGCTTAATGCCAGATCCTGTTATGAAAATATGAAGACAAATGTTTGTAGAGAGACAGAAAAAAAAAATTACGCCGCTGACTTATTTAGAAGCTGCTATAAAAGTATCACTTAGCGACTATTTAAAATTTATATTGTAAAAACCTTGACCGCCGCGCAAAGTAGCGGACCAGAAAACATTAGGACGAGCTCGCACCACAGGAGAGGAGAGAGAGAGAGAGAGAGAGAGAGAGAGAGAGAGAGAGAGAGATATCACATCTGAGTAAATAAAATATCAGTGTTGGTGCCACCGTGGCTAATGTTTGTATGAAACTGTGATATTTCCCATTTTTTTGGCAATGTGTTTGTGCATACGTACGCACATTGTGTTTCCGTCTCTTATTTTCTTCTTCCTCTGTGTATCTCTCTTTTTTTTTCTGTCTGTCTGTCTGTCTGTCTCCTTTTCCCGGCGACGTCGTTTTGTGGTCGATTGTAACTTCCCGGATAATCTGGGATTTATTTTGGGAAAACTAAAACTCCTGTTGCTTGTGATCTGCGTCAGTGTAAAGCGTCTCTAATGTATGTATACATTACTTGCATGTATGTATGTATGTATGTATGTGATATGCATGCAGATAGACTCTCTCTCTCTCTCTCTCTCTCTCTCTCTCTCTCTCTCTCTCTCTCTCTCTCTCTCTCTCTCTCTCTCTCTCTCTCTCCCCACAAAGAGGAGCGTCTAAGCCCCGCCGAAAATGATGGTGGAGGCAAGCGCGCATTTAGATGTATTCAAATCGTGCCCCATCTCGATTTGTTTACATATGCATGTGTAAGCACTCATATTTCCTTTCGCTTTGGTGACCACGATCTGGTAGATAGATCCCTTTCCTCTTTTGTTGTGTGTGTATGTGCGCGCGCTCGTGTGTGTATGTGTATGTGTGTTTACTTAGTGTGTGCGTTTGTGAACAGATGCGGTGAAATGGTTGCTTTATTTCTTGTTCAGTTTTTTTGAGAAGTAAATGATATGTCAAAGGAAATTTTATTTCTTCTGTTTTTATCTTTTGAGGGAGATATTGAACTCAGGCTTGGTTTATTTTTACTCTTTGTGATAGAAGTTTTATTGGGAGTTCGAAAGCAGTTTCTCTCTCTCTCTCTTTCTCTCTCTCTCCCCTTTTTCCAGCCGTGCTGTTTCGACCCCGTTATATTTCTCTCAGAGGGCGATTTGATTTTCATTATGCATGCTTACCCATCTCTGTTTCTAAGAATATTCGCATATTATTCAGCCCACGCGTATTTTATCATTCAGTTCCTTTTGCTAGATATTCGCTTGTTCTTTTATAAACGACTGCATTATCATAGCTTCTCCTTCTGTTGAATATGTATTATATTATGTATCATTAATTATCGTCAAGGGTCTTTCTTCAGCCAAATGGCTTTGCATAAAGTTCACAGAGCCTAAGATGGTAAAATACCTCACGGACACACCTGCATCCAATTAATTTCGCGTACCTGTCCGTATTAAGATTCCGTGCTTACAGGAATACTTAACAACTGGCCTGGTGTCTTGCCTTCGGAACGCTGCGTGGGGAAAACGCATTCCATTACGTGCGATGTCTGCTCACTTAGCCTGTTTCCAAAGATATATTTGTCATTGCTGTTGATTGCAAGTACACAGTACAGTAGTGTATTAGCATCGTGTGCTGTTCGTACCGTGCCTGTGTATGTGTGTATTTTGAATTAAGTACCTGGTCGTTAGTCACCTGTGGTTAATGGCTGCTTTGAATGCAGGAGAACATTGAGCCAACAATCTGAGATTTAAAGGGGTAACACCCCCAGGGGAAATTTAAAGTGGAGAAGATGCATTATATGTATAATATATATGTGTGTGTATATATACACATATATATATATACATATAATATATATATATATATATATATATATATATATATATATATATATATATATATATATATATATATATATATATTTATACACATATATATAAGGATACATATAATGTATGTATGATATGTATGTCTGTTCCACACGTGATTGTTTATATTATTTCTATATATATATATATATATATATATATATATATATATATATATATATATATATATATATATATATACTATATATATATATATGCATATATATATATATATATATATATATGTATATGTGTGTGTGTGTGTGTATGTATGTAAACCTCTGTCCTCGATTTAGGGTTGACACCCTGCCAGTAACCTGCCTGCAAAGCTTAAAGGATGAAAAGACATGAATAACAACCACATTTTTATCAGAATCTGTTCCTCAGGAACTTCAGACGTTTTCCGTGCCCGAAATTAAATTTGGTACAGTGTAATAGTGAAGAAGAAGAAGAAGAAGAAGAAGAAGAAGAAGAAGAAGAAGAAGAAGAAGAAGAGGAGGAGGAGGAGGAGGAGGAGGAGGAGGAGGAGGAGGAGGAGGAGGAGGACAGATCTTGGTTTCTCTCCTCACTTTTAAATATTTGAAGAGTTGGTTGTGCGAGGTAGGAATCCAAAGAGGTCGGTTTCGAATTTCGTCTTTTGATGTCCCTTCGTACGTATATACATCATTTGGGTGCGCGCGGACAAGCTTCTCCGCCTCTGGTCGAGTTTATGTCGGACTGTATGTTCTTTGTGTATCGAATGACCGTTGTATTAATATTGCATGTAACTTCTTGTATACATAATGAATGGCTTATGTAAAATAGCTACACATGAGATATGTATAATCTGCTGCGAGCGAACAACTTGGATGCGATGTATAATGTTGTTGGGGAACATAATATTATTGGAAAGGACCCCATCCCCTCCCCCACACACGTACACACCTTCCCCTTCCCTCTGTCCCTCCCACCACCAACTGACAAATTTCTCTGTGTCTCTGTCGCTGTAACTTCTCTCTAATGTTAATTTTCTATTTTATTTGCTCTCTCTCTCTCTCTCTCTCTCTCTCTCTCTCTCTCTCTCTCTCTCTCTCTCTCGAACATACACTATTAACCCCTAAATACAGGTGTCGTCATAGTTTTTTCTTTTACATACACACACAGACACATACATTCACGTGTATATATAAAAGTGAATGTTTGTAAGTTTATGCGCTGTAGAAATCCGAACCGCTTGACAGACCCAGACAAACACACACACACATATATATTAAATTTTTATATATATATATATATATATATATATATATATATATATATATATATATATATATATGTATGTGTGTGTGTGTGTGTGTGTATGTATATATATATATATCACGCTTATCATTACATTCCCACTTTCTCCCATATATATATATATATATATATATATATATATATATATATATATATATATATATATATATATATATATATAAATCACGCTTATCATTACATTCCCACTTTCTCCACTATATATACATATATATATATATATATATATATATATATATATATATATATATATATATATATATATATATATATATATATATATATATATATATATATATCATATATATATTTCTTGTATATTCCAGGTTCCCCTCTCTCTCTCTCTCTCTCTCTCTCTCTCTCTCTCTCTCTCTCTCTCTCTCTCTCTCTCAACACAACCACTCTTACGTGCTAGCAATGTCATTATGCTCTCTCTTTCATTTATATAGAGCTGTCATTTTTAGTCAAAAACAATGACATGATTGCCATTTTATTTCTCTCTCTCTCTCTCTCTCTCTCTCTCTCTCTCTCTCTCTCTCTCTCTCTCTCTCTCTCTCATACACAAATGTCATCGTATTCTGTCTGCCTCTATTTCATTCCCCTTTTTCCTCCCTCCCCTCCGAAGGGTCAACTGATCAGATGATATCTCTGTGGCGGCACAGTAATGGGTCGTTTGCACGCTCGTGTTGCACTTCGTGAGAGGCTTACGGGATGAAGACTCTGGCAACCTGTTGGAAAATATTTCCTTATCGATGTTGAATAACAGAATCGGCTTAAGTGGCACATGTAATATATTGCAATATTTTGCATAGATACTTTTTTCAGGAGTTGCACGGTATTAATAGACGGCTGCGGTAGACGGCTTTTGTTTTTTTTTTATGCAAGTAACTTTCGCATTTTGATTAAATTCGGTCGGAAAGACGCAATACGAGTATCACTGGGTCTAAATAATAATGTTTTTTTTATTTTTTCATGAGACTTGACTTTATTTGTGTAAATTCTGTTGAAAAGGCGCATTAGAGAATCATAGATTCAAGATTATAATAATTTTTGTCAGATGTTAATTTTTGCCACTTTAATTCAATTCGTCCTAAAAGACACGTTAGAATACCAAAGAGTCAAAAGACTTATAATTTTTTCCAAAACGTTATCTTTGAATTTTTATTCAGTTTCTCTGAAAAGAAAACACACATTAGAGAATCTCGGATTCGAACGCATAATAATATTTTAAGACGAGGTTTTTCGTTTTTTCATTAAATTCGGCTGAAAAAGGCATTTCAGAATAACAAATTCTAAGCATTAATTTTTTTTAAGACGTGACTTTGCCTCAGAAATAAACTCAGTTGGAAAGGCACATTCGAGATTCGTACATTCAAAAGAGGAATGGTTTTTGCGAGACGTCACTTTCGAAGGTAATTTAAATTGGGTTGAAAAGACTTTTCAGCAATCAATAAGTCACATTAGAGAATCGCAAAATCAAAACAGTAATAATTTTTGGCAAACGTTACTTCCGTATTTCATAATTGAATATGGTTACATAGGCAGGTACATTTAAAACATACATTGAAAGGGATGGTAATTTTGTAAGGTGTAATTTTCGTATTTTAGTATATAATTCTGTAGAAAGCTCATTGGAAAATCTCGGAATGAAAAGAAAAATAATTTTTGTGTGTTGCATTGCATACTGTACATGTTCTTAAGCCATTATGATGAGTCGGACTAAAGGCAGAGTAATTGCAGCTTCCATTAATGTTTCTGTTGGTAAGGCGGAGTGTGGAGGTCCACACTAGATCTTCTACATCTTCTTACCCCATGCTGGCATAAGGCCGATTTCATCTAAATCAGCCAGCCTCATTTAATAGTTAATGTGCAATCTCTGAACAAAATACAACTCGTTAAAATGAGAGAACGCTTTATCAGGGTATCATTTTTAATAGGGTGTTATGTAAATAAATAATATTGAATTGAACGATATTTTAAAGTTTCGAAAGTACTGTAGCTTATCATCAAGGAGATTTCGAAAATAAAAGGTGATTCTGGCTGTAACTGAAAATAAATTATTACATTTCATTGTCCTTGAGGCAGCATGCATTGATTCTATTATATTAGCATTTAGTTTCAGCCTTGGTGGTTTAGTAACTTTACCTGACCTCGTATGTACGTGTCGAAAATATAGATATTACATATTTTTGCATGAAATCTTTTGCTTTGTACTTTGTACTTTACACCTTCTGTAGGCCATCTTGAACTACTTTTGGGGCACCATATCAATTGGTGTATAACCCTCGAATTTGGTGCTTTGTTTATGAAGCTAATCATCAGTTCAAAGTCTTGAACTTGGAGGTTTTGATTACTCGGGTACTAAATGTTAATCTTTACCCACTGACGAATCTGTATGGTAAATCGAAATACTTTTATTTTTATTGAATAAGTCATTATCGTGGCGATTTAGATAATAACAAGAGTCATTTCTCACGGGGTAGGAAATAACAGACGGCTTATAATTGTATGTGTGTGTGTATATATATATATATATATATATATATATATATATATATATATATATATATATATATATATATATATATATATATATATATATATATATACACACACATACAGATTATAAGCCGTCTGTTATTTCCTTACCCCCGTGAGAAACTGACTCTTGTTATTATCTAAATCGCCACGATAATGACCTATTCAATAAAAATAAAAGTATTTCGATTTGCCATACAGATTTGCCAGTGGGTAAGGATTAACATTTAGTACCAGAGTAATCAAAACCTCCCAAGTTCAAGACTTTGAACTGATGATTAGCTTCATAAACAAAGCACCAAATTCGAGGGTTATACATTAATTGATATGGTGCCCCAAAAATAATTCAAGATAGCCTACAGAAGGTGTAAAATGCAAAGCAAAAGATTTCATGCAAAAATATGTAATATCTGTATCTTCGACATCATACATGCAAGGTCGGGTAAAGTTACTAACCCATCATGGCTCAAACTAAATGCTAATATAATAAAATCAATGTATGCTTCCTCAATGACAATGAAATGTAATGATTTATTTTCGGTTACAGCCAGAATCACCTTTTAATTTCGAAATCACCTTGATGATAAGCTACAGTATTTTCACTGTAAATACCTTCAAGACTTTAAAATATATATATATATATATATATATATATATATATATATATATATATATATATATATATATATATATATATATATATATATATATATATACACATACATACAACACATGCACATACATATTATGCACATATGTATGTATATATAGTATTGCACACACACACACATATATGTGTGCGTGTGTGTACATGTTTGAGTGTGAGTGTGCGTCTATTTATATTTACTTATATGTAGACATGACTGTATATGTTTATTTTTGTGGGTGAGTCGTTATTGTAAAATTAATTACTTGCTCACTGCATTTGAAGAAGTTGGCTGCTCATATACTGTATATATAAAGAAAGGGCATTGACACAGACGCAGATGCTCACTTTATGTAAGGAGAGGGATTAAAAGACAGGATAATGGACCTAGGTTCCATTTGGTCACGACTGATCGGCCTGAAAATGGAATATTAATCCATAGAGGGTTTCTCTGAAGGTCTTATCCACAGATCCGGGTTCCGTTGCCCAAGATTCAAGTCGATGCGTCTTTTCATTTTAACCGGGAGGAAGCATCTAAGTCAGTGGTTCTTTTAGCCCTTTTATTACCAAACCCCCTCTAAGAGTTGGTCCTTCCCTCCACGCCCCCCTTGCGTCTATGAGTAAAATTCCCTCCCAGATTTAAAGGAAAATAAAAAAAAAAAGAGAAAGAGAAGGGGTGTTTTTATTCTTTTGGGAATGAATTAGTGAGATACTTGACACTGCTTCTTAGCGACTCTTGTTAAGAGAATAACGAATACAATTAGAGAATTTTTAATTTTTCCCTAGGGCTCGCGCCCCCAGTGGAAATTGCTGACGCCCCCCAGGTTGAGAACCACTGATCTAATTTATAAATCGGAAAGCGTTATGTAAACAATGTAAGAGACTTCCAGATATACACCGTGACTCGAGGTATTACGGATGAAGAGTAACTGAAGGTAGGGTATCCCATACATTGCGCTACGACTTCAGTAATTGTAGGGGATAATATAAACAGCCATAACTTTGGGACTTTCCTTTATGCTAAACGTTTGCCCAACGGACCCGATCCAAAAGGTTGAGACAGAAGTGAAGTTAATGCAAAGTTGAGCACTGCAGTTATTGTAGCAATGTTTGGCTGTCTGAATATTATATATATATATATATATATATATATATATATATATATATATATATATATATATATATATATATATATATGTATGTATATATATACACATTATATATATATATATGTACACACATATATATATATATATATATATATATATATATATATATATATATATATATATATGTAATACTGAGATATGCTTTATTTCTATAACTAGATCTTAAAACAATTTTTTCGTTGAGTGGAAAAAATAAGAAAAATATTTACTGTGTCATATGATTTTGACTTTCGAACTGAAGCACATAAAAATAAACGCACAGAAATAATAGAAATTTAGGCATTAAAATCCGAAACGCATTAAATCCAGGGAAATGAAACACAGCTCTCTGAACTTGCATAGAAACGTTGAAATTATACAAACAAATTTATGAGGCCATATTAATCAGCTTGGCCTTCTATTGCTTAGAAGATGTATAGTCAGTAACTTATATATATAAAGTACATAATGTTTGTTCCATACTCAGTTATTTATACATAATGCACATGATATTTGTTCTGTATTCATTTACTTGTATATAAGGTACATATTTGTTCCTGCTGTATTAGTCTGTAAACGAAGAGAACAACAATGAATAAGACCTCTTTTGCAATAACAGATTTTCTACAAATTCTCAGATTCGTATTGAAAAAGAATGCTTGGGGAATTCGTGTCATCACCAACAGGGTCTTGGTGTCAAAGAGTTCAAAATCCCATACGTAGGAGGACGTTGGTTTTAAAAAATTGTGTGTGAAATTTGCTCACAGGTTTATTTGAAAAAATTTTAACCCCTCCCTTTATTCATTTATTTGTTTATTAATTTTTTTTATAGATTCAGAGATAAGGGTCGCAATGCTCTATGATCTAACATCATCTGTACTGCCCGAAAACGGAAAACTGCAGTATCTGCAAAATTTTCGAAATTTTGACATGCCACCTTTTGGGCTCGTGAAACACTAATGCAAAAGTTACCGCAGTTTCTGAATGATTCTTCAATGCTCTCCACGAGTATTGAAAGAGGTCCCACTTGCAGTATCCGCAAAATTAGTACTAAGGCAAGGGAGTATCTACCATTTTTCTTAGTTTTGTATTTTTGCTGATACTGCAGTCTTCCATTTTAGGTCAGTGTAGATGTCATTATAATTTCTGTAATGATTTGCATAATTTGAAAATCAACTGGTTACAAGAGGACTAATATTTTTGGAACTACCTGATCATTACGCATTGAGAAGCAGCGGTAACGTTGAGAGTCACTATTCATTCTTTAGGATGCATTTGCCAAATTTGAGAAAATCAAAGTATAGGAACGATATTTTTTTCTCCTTATTTTTCAGGGGACAGTTACGATTCACTAAGCACTAGTTCGACATACGAGTCAGAAAATTTAAAGAAAACTGACGTTGCAGTGATTACATACTTATACATTAGTAACTTGATATAAAGCGATGAACAGATGAAGCGGGTTTTGAATAGTTAAGCGTCTTTTTTACGTCTGTGCAGAGGTAAGCAAGCTAAGAGGAATAAGGCGGTCTCAAATTTATCTTGACAAATTCAGTCGTTTGTATGCAAATTCAAATGATTGTAATCCGGGCACCTGCGTGAGCGTTTTTAAATTTGATTTTTGTTGTGTCCTTTGTTTACACTGATTCATTCTTGACCGTAAACTTTTCATTAGTTATATTCTTTTATCTGTTTTATGGTGCTAATGTAAATACTGAACATTTTATGATGTTTAAGAAATAGCTGGAAGTAGTTATAATTGTCCGTGGATTATTGTAGCCAGGCAGATGCCTGTGAACTCTTAAGGGGAGCGCCTATCCCATAAGGCTTGTTTATGCCTTATGACGGAAGGGATTTGCTTCAAATTTTTACCACGTATTCTATAACTAATAATGATTATGCATACTAAATCTGACGTCTCCATTTCGTCTAGTTCCTAAATTATGGTCAGATTTAAATTCATATTTGACCTTTGGTATTTAAGTATGATCTTGACCTTGCTCTACACCTCAGCATTATGAATGACAAATATAGTTTCTGTCTTGCTTGGTGGAAAATTATTGTCTATATTATTTTCCTATTTAACATTGACCTTTGACCTCTGGGCATGATGTTATCCTTGACCGTGACCTCACTGCACACAGCATCATGAGTGATTTATGCATTTCAAAATATGAAGTCTATCTCGTGTAGTTCAAAAGTTATAACTATCTCGTGTTGTTCAAAAGTTATAACTATGGCTGAATTTATGTGTAACCTCTGACCTTAAGTAAGACCTTGACGTCACTCTGACCATTGGCTTCGTTATTAGTTAATGCGGGTCAAATGTGAAGTATCTATCTCATATAGTTCGAAAGTTATTACCAAAGTTAAATATGGATTTTGCCTTTGGCTATAAATTTGATCTTCAACTTGACCCAAGTCTGCACATGGTTTTTTTAGTTGATTATATTTGCCAGAAATGAAATTTGCATCTAATAGTTAGAAGTGTATGTCCAAGAATAAATTCCTATTTGACTTTTGACCTGCAAGTATGATGTTGTTTTTGAACTCAAACTGTATAAGGACAACAAGTACAGTGTGAAGTCTCCATCTTGTATAGCTCAGAAATTATGGCCAAAATGAGATTCGTATTTGAACTTTGACCTACAATAAGACCATGAACTTGACCTCGCTATAGTGCAAGACGAGGAATTCCTTGTGAAAAGTTGCACAAGTCGAATTTGCATCTGACCGGTGCAGCCATTTTGGAAGAAAGAAGGATCATAAGTATGCACACATATAGCCACAGTCACTCACACTATTCGTATGATATTATATATATATATATATATATATATATATATATATATATATATATATATATATATATATATATATATATATATATATATATATATATATATATATATATATATAATATAAAGATTTATAATATAAAGAAATAAAAATGGCGTTTGAACTAGTTAAAAAACTACCATGGAACCATCTCCATTTACATTAAACAAAATACTGCGGCACTTTGGTGATTCCCATCTCGACGAAAGAAACAAAATAAACAAGACCTCAGCAGAGCTTCACCTCACTCCTCGGAGGCCGATAAAAATCATCACATAAACACCTTTTGGGGCCGACCGTATCCTTAGGAGGTCAGAAGTGGCCGAAGAATGAGCATGAATGTAAATGTATGTGTAAATGTGGGTATTTGTTCATTTAATGTCTGTATGTGCTAATGTGTACATTTATAAACATAAATACATACATGTATACACACACATATACTGTATATATTTATATATGTATGAATGTGTGTGTATATATATATATATATATGTGTGTGTGTGTGTGTGTGTCGGTCTGTTTGTGTGGGCGTATGTGTGTATGTTTAAAGTCTACATAGCATATACAGATATTAAATGCAAATTATATATATATATATATATATATATATATATATATATATATATATATATATATATATATTTATATATATATATATACATATATATATATATATATAATATATATATATATATATATATATATATACAGTATATGCATATATAGCCTATATATATGTATGTATGTATATATAATAGTAATTTATTAGCTTTCAGTCTCTGGTCTCTCGTCAGGCGAAAAGGCCATTGATCATATTTGACTGGGAATCTCTCACCATTACTTTAATATAATTGCCGGATTCCTGAGAGCACTAGAGTTGCTCTACATAAAATGGTATTTCTTTCCCACCTTAGACTGATTTCATGACACGCTTTAGCACACTGAAACATTAGCAGTCCGTCTCACCCTTCTTACCAGTACGCATTTTCCGTGAAGAATGCTGTCAGTATGTCAGTATTATTGCAATTGCATTTTAAATCTTTCATGTGCACAACTTTAAATGTTTTTATTTTGGCGTTTGTGACAATTGTACGTGTGCAGGAAAGCTCACCAACAGCTCTTCGCCGTGAATGTACTTCAGTCTGCTTTGCACACACCTTAGCCCTGTATTGTTGGTTGGTTAGTCTAGATGTTGAAGACAATAAGAGCCCTGGTGTGGCTCACTGGGCTTTTCCCGTCCAACAAAGACAAATTAACTGTCTTTGGTATAAAGGGTATTGCATTTTTGATGCCCAGTGTGTTGTAGATTAGGCCAGCCTGCTGGCACGGGCTCCTGTTCGATGTCCAGACATTCGTCTGCTGAAAATGCTTGTAATATATATATATATATATATATATATATATATATATATATATATATATATATATATATATGTATATACTGTATATATATATATATATATATATATATATATATATATATATATATATATATATATATATATATATATATATATACTGTATATATACATATATATATATATATATATATATATATATATATATATATATATATATATATATATATATATATATATATATATATAATCATGAAACTACAAGTTTCGTTTAATACCCAATTAACTGTTACTTGGGAATATCCTGATGGTAATTATCACCAAAGGGGAATGTTTTAAGTGATAAATGGATTGGTACTACCGGGTCTCGATCCCTCAACACAGTTACCTTCCAACGACTCCACTCAACAGTCTACCCACTGAGCCATGGAGTCGTTGGAAGGTAACTGTGTCGAGGGATCGAGACCCGGCAGTACCGATCCATCTATAACTTAAAAAATTCCCCTTCGGTGATAATTCCCCATCGGGGATATTCCCGAAGTAGCGTGAATTGGATATTAAACGACATTTGTAGCTTCCTGATTGTATATAAATCACGTGTGATAAAAATTTCATTTATTTATATATATATATATATATATATATATATATATATATTTATATATATAAACACCGTATCATGCCTCTCAGTTATATACAGATGCATCCACAACAATATGCTTGATTAGCAAAGTGATATGTATTTGTAAAATTATTTACAAAGGTTATATCTTTCACCCATCCTCTCTGGACTTGATCAAGTCCACAGAAGTATGAACAAAAGTTTTAAGTTCTTTGTATTTTTTTACAAATACATTTCGTTTTGATAGTCAGTTGAAGGATTCAAAACAAAATCCATGATATATATACTGTAAATAGATAGATAGATGGAATAGATTTGTGGCCTATGCCGATCGTAAGTGATCTCACCCCTGGGGCATCCTCGCCAACAGAGCATCATGGAAGTGGGGGTTTATTTTTACCAGGGTTGGGCCCTTCCTCATTCTCTTCTCTGTCAGCTAGCCAAGCTCCTATGGCGTCTCTGCTTTTATGTACAAAACAGATGAATCCTCTGCAGTCCCGAAACCAGTCATTTCGCAACTCACTATAGGAAACACGATATTCCTTGATGAAAAGCAATCATTCCTTGGCTGTAGGTAGAAAGCTTTCCACATTGCATTCAGGAGAAATACAGCGAATCCTGACGGTGCCCCTCGATGCCTGAGCTCCAAATGGGAAAAGACATAGCGCATATTTTGCAATCATTGAACTTCTGAGTCTTTACGCCGCGCAAGAGGTTGCCACAGAGGAACATGTGAAGCAGGTATCACACTGCTTCCCTAGTCCCCGCCCGGAAGTATCAGATGGCAGGTAGGGGTAACCCAGGCAAAATTTCGAGTGCTTGCCGCCAGCTCCGCGGATCGCTGTACCTTTGTGACACGGGGAAGCTTTTCCACCACCATAATCAGGATTGATTTCCCTGCGACTTCGCCCTTCTTGCGTCTCCTACGTTGGCGTTGTCCTGGTTGGTTCCTCTGCAAATTCATCATCATTTCCTTTAATATTTTTATAGCTAGCGCGCACATATGCACGCACTCAGAAATTCAACTGTTGCAAGAACTTTCAGCCTTTAGTTAACTGTCCCTACAGTTTAACAATCCAGTTGTGTTTGCCTGACCTTTCTTAAGATAAGTAGTGATGGATACAGCCTGGAAACTGTAAATAAAGAAAAAATAACAATCCAGTTGTGTTTGCCTGACCTTTCTTAAGATAAGTAGTGATGGATACAGCCTGAAACTGTAAATAAAGAAAAAATAACAGTCCAGATGTGTTTGCCTGACCTTTCTTAAGATAAGTAGTGATGGATACAGCCTGGAAACTGTAAATAAAGAAAAAATAACAGTCCAGTTGTGTTTGCCTGACCTTTCTTAAGATAAGTAGTGATGGATACAGCCTGGAAACTGTAAATAAAGAAAAAATAACAGTCCAGTTGTGTTTGCCTGACCTTCTTAAGATAAGTAGTGATGGATACAAAAACTGTAATAAAGAAAAAATAACAGTCCAGTTGTGTTTGCCTGACCTTTCTTAAGATAAGTAGTGATGGATACAGCCTGGAAACTGTAAATAAAGAAAAAATAACAGTCCAGTTGTGTTTGCCTGACCTTTCTTAAGATAAGTAGTGATGGATACAGCCTGGAAACTGTAAATAAAGAAAAAATAACAATCCAATTTGTTTGCCTGACCTTTCTTAAGACGAGATAGGTAGTGATGGATACAGCCTGGAAACTAAATAAAAAAAAAAAAAAACTTTGCCTGAAAGATACCCCTGTCTTTGAAACCTGCTGCAAGTCTCCGATATGGAAGAGCTCATCCCTGCGTAAAAAAAAAAAAAAAAAAAAAAAAAAAAAAAAAAAAAAACCATCTTACCATTAAGAATAACACGCTAAGGGAAGAGCAACAGATCGTTGTAAATCTTAGCACAAATGGGGTTAGAAGGAAGTGCGAACATCACAGTTTGACCTCACTGACTTCAAGAGACCTTTGTAGTACTCACTGTAGAGTTTAAATTTCTTTATTTTTCATCCTCAGAGTTTTCTTTGTCTGTGCTCTTGCACAAATACTGGAAGAGCAGGTTATTTGATGTGATTGTAATGCGCCTTTGAGGAGTGGCGAATGTCAAAACTGGTTTTGGCATCTTGAGAAAGAGAATTTAAAAGCTACGTTAATATATGTAAGATTCCTGAGGAGATAGGTGCACGTTCGGCCCAGATGTGGCCTTTAGCCTTGTTGTGATACGGTGGCTGGAGTGATGTTTTCCGCAGATTTTGAAGTTGGCATTTATCATCCCGGGTGCTTAAGAATGTACGAGATAAGAAAAATGCCGAATTAAGATGGTTTTGTGGTCGGTCTTCTAAAAGTTAATGTAAGATAACAAAAGACAACAACGGAGTATATAATGTATGTTGTCACAGTCGGAGAAACACAAACGTATCGAAAGTGCCGGCAGAGGGAAAGAGGAGGCTGTAAGCGTTCGTATGTTTGTGCGTTTGTTTGTGTGTGCGAAGACTTCGGACGTCTGATTCCCAGACTCATTATAAGAATAATCCCCCTTACTTACTTTATTGCTCTCGTGGGAGAAAAAGCGGAATATTCAGCCTTTTATTATCCTCCGCATTCCTTTCTTACTTTGGAAGTAAATAATTTTATGGGAATATCTCATTACCATATCAAAGTACGGGACACGCGAAACTAGCGGCGAGATATTCACTTGACATCCTGTGTTCGGAGTCTGACTATTCACTTCACATTCATTTCTCTTTCTCTTCATTTTCATTTTAATGGGAGGTGCTTTCCTTCGTATTGGGATTAGCTCTTCGACTTTACTGTCTGTGTCCCCGAGTAAACCTCTCTCTCTCTCTCTCTCTCTCTCTCTCTCTCTCTCTCTCATTTTGACGAACATTCACACGTTCTCTCATTCACGAACATTCACGCTATCTCATTCAGGTCATTCACTATTCACAAAATTCTCTCTCTCTCTCTCTCTCTCTCTCTCTCTCTCTCTCTCTCTCTCTCTCTCTCTCTCTCAAAGTCAGAAAGCCTATCTGTTTCTCCGTGTCACGTTCACGAAGTCGCACTCTTTCACACACTGATATTCTCTCTCTCTCTCTCTCTCTCATACATATCAGTCTCCCTCATTTTGACGAACATTCACACGTTCTCTCATTCACGAACATTCACGCTCTGTCAGCCATTCATATTCACAAAATTCTCTCTCTCTCTCTCTCTCTCTCTCTCTCTCTCTCTCTCTGACACACACGCAAGCACACACTCAAACAGAAAACGTATGTTTCTCTCTCCTACATTCACGAACAGTCTCTCTCTCTCTCTCTCTCTCTCTCTCTCTCTCTCTCTCTCTCTCTCTCTCACACACTTCCACACGCAAGCACACACTCAAACAGAAAACGTATCTGTCTCTCTCTCTCCTAACATTCTCGAACAGTCTCAAACAGAAAACGTATCTCTCTCTCTCTCTCTCTCTCTCTCTCTCTCTCTCTCTCTCCTCTCTCTCTCTCTCTCTCTCTCTCCCCTCGTTTAATTCCTTTAACAGAGACACACAAGCCAGATAACTCCGGTCCTTATGAGCTTTGGATTTAATTTTCTATTCTTTTGTTTCTGATTGCGTTTTGCAGAGGTCTATTATGTGTTCAATTAGACTAAATGCATCCTTAATTACTTTTTGACGCCGGCTCACGACGCCGACGAATTTCCGATCGCAAGACTTCATAAATTTTTATATCGAATTTCACGCCTTTGTTTCTGGGTGTGTTTTCATTTAACGAGTTCTCTTAAATTCGGCAGGATTTTTCTCCAGAATAGCTCACCTTACGACTTCCAAAATGAAGCCATTTATATAAGAATTACTCCTAAATTGCCAGACACATCCGTCTTTAAAAAAAAAAAAAAAAAGGGTTAGTTTGGATATCGTTTCATTGACGAGTTTTCTCGGATTCGGCGAAACGTACTTCAAATTACTTCATATTGAAATTTTATAAAATTAAGGTTTTTTTTTATATATATATAGCACTCAAGACTTGTGTGGGAAAGAATTATACATTTTTGTGTTCTGATTCGTTTGTGTTGTTGTATTTTCGTTATCAAGTTTTCTTGAATTTTAGAATCTTTACTAAAGTGTTTAGCACTCGTCTGTAGTATAGAAAGACTTATTTTAGCGTGTTAATAATTTCACATTAATGCGTGTTGTTGAATGACCTTCATATTATTTTTTAGAAGCCAAAGCTTTCAATTTTCGAATCTCTTGATGAATAACCCTAAGGCACTCATCCTGGTAGAGGGGATGTCCTATTTAACTCTATTATAATGAGACATAAGAATTCAGGGACGTAAGAAGATCTTAATAACAGTTTGATGACACTTACCGAGTTGCCTTTTCCGGTCTATGTATGTTCCGATTGACTGAACTACTTTTAGCCCCTTTTTTTCTACGTGTTTTATTTTCCGCACCTTACTGTGATACATTCATGCAGTCATGTGGACAATCGTGTGAAAGATGTGCTCATATAAAACAACAGTGCAGTCACGTGTTCCAATGTGTTTTTTTTATCTTACTGGTTCTTTTCCACTACTCATATATTTTAGAACTATTTAGTTCATCGTTGGGAGAGTGGGTTCCGTTCTCAGCTAGCACTCTGCTGGCCGCGAGTTCGAATCTCCGACCGACCAATGAAGAATAAGAGGAATTTATTTCTGTTGATAGAAATTCATTTCTCGCTATAATGTGGTTCGGATTCCACA
>NC_089759.1:13556656-13564156 GCF_040412425.1 Macrobrachium rosenbergii
CTGTTGTATTGTTTTGTATTCCTCTTTTCGCATTATATTTCGACTTCCGAGCGCTTACTCCCCTCAGCATTTCAAGTTGCTGTCCTTGGACCTCTTTTCTTTCCCAAGAGCAGTAATCCAGCTTTCAGTTTAGAATTCGTTGACGGTTCAGTGTATTCAATGAATATTGCCTTGAAGCTTATAAAAAGATTGGTACACTTCAACGTAAAACGAAAGCATTTCATACTTTCGAAGTCATATCGTTGTTTTGTGGTCAAGGAATACTAGTCTTTAAGGAGTTTGCTCAAATTCTGCAGTGCCATGGCACAATATAAATATATATATATATATATATATATATATATATATATATATATATATATAGATAGAGAGAGAGAGAGAGAGAGAGAGAGAGAGAGAGAGAGAGAGAGAGAGAGAGAGAGAGAGAGAGCCTTATAAGTTAATGTATAAAAGTTGACGCGAGACCATGACATGGACAGCTGTTCGTGTTTGCCTTAGTTTTTTATGATGAATATTTGATAAAGGTTTATGAATATCATTGTTATAAGTATTAGCACTGGCACTAGCAGTAGAAGTAGTAGTAGTAGCATTGTCGATTTCCTCGCCCTGTACTGTATATCTTTTAGTGGCGAGTTCACGCGGCCGCAAAAGATTCATCACCAATTTGCTCACAACGGCCGATTTCCTCTGTCGAATACTTTGCCAGCCAAGATGTTTTTGTATATTCATTCCACTGCGGGCGCGAGAGTCATGCGGCATATGTTATTGAAATCATTTGCCTGTTCATCTTCTATTTGTTCTCTTTGGTTCCTCGTATCCGCTCGTTCTCTCTGCATAAAACATCTGGCATCGCGCAGTGCATAGCTCTTGTGTCTTCGTTTGTTTGCGCCTGTCTTATTTTTTTTAAATTGTTATGATTGTTTCAAAAAAAAAATATAAGTCTTTGAAGTTTAGAAATGTTAGAAGATTCAAGAGGAGAGCTGGATATACTTGGAAAGACGATTTGATAAGCAATGTCCAGTATTTTAGAAAGGCATAAATTTTAGAAAATATCTTTCTCAATTTGGAATTTGTGATTTTTTAAAAGAATCTGATATATTAGCTCTATAATAGTTTTCTCTTTATTACCAATAAATGCATAATAAAGTCATGTATCACTGCAGAAAACGGCTGTGCTTATACATTCTTAATGGAGGCTTGTGTCGACCTTCTCTGTCATAGCGACTTGCAGTTTATTAAGTTTTCATATTCAGTCATTTGGGACTTAAAGTCAAAAGCTTTTAAAGAAAATTTTAAAAGACGCTGCAAATATGTGTACTGTTTATGTATATATATACACTGTATATATATATATATATATATATATATATAAATATTATATACACATATATGTGTGTGTGTCTATGTATGTTTCTGCAACGTTAGGTTGAGATATACATATATATATATATATATATATATATATATATATATATATATATATATATATATATATATATATATATATATATATATATATATATATGTCACGTTATGATGGTTTTTGGGAACTGCTGGTTCCCCTGCTGTTCCTTTTGTGGATTGCTGCCTCCTTACCTTCAAGTTTTTTTTGTTTTGATGTTCTTCGGTGAGCTGCCGTTTTTCTTTCTTCAGTCGGGTCTGGTTGGGCAGCGAAGGTAGCGGCTGTGGCAGCAGCAGCAGGCAGTTTTTGAGTCGACGTTGGTCGAGTTTTTGAGCAGCAAATTGGAGCACGGCTACGAAGTGGAGCACGACGTAGAGGTGGAGGTGACCATGAGTAGTCGTGTGACCACGAGCTGCTCATCTTTGATGACAGCGTGAGGCTGTCCTGACGTCTCCATCGGGGTATTGTGGTTTGTGGGGTCTTGTCCCTGTTGTGCAGCTGAGGGCTGTCTTGGTGACCCGATGGAGGACGTATGTTTGGTATTTTTTTTTCTGCCTGCTGTTGTTTATTTTTGCCTTTTTTTTTTTAAAGCTACTTTTTTTTGTTTATTTTAACTTGATTTTGTTTTGTGCTGCCTTTTGGTTTTTTCTTGTATTTATGGTTTTTATCTTTTTACCAGACCTGACTCACTTAAATATTGTAAATAAATTAATTTTGAGCTCATTATATTGTTTTTGTTGTTTTCCCCTCCTTTGTTTGTTGCATCTGCCGTCAGTCAAGACAGCCCCGTCCTGAGTATGTTAAAGAACCTGCATAACGACCCACTCGGGTCGTTACAATGGCGACCGTGACAGGATGGCTCTGTTTTGGCTGGCGGGGTTGTTACGGCATTGAGGGGATCATGAGTAAAAAAAAAAATAATTTTTTTTTTCTTTTAGGTGGGGAGGTGTCACGTTACGTGATGGTTTTGCGGGAACTGCTGGTTCCCCGCTCGTTCCCTTTTGTGGATTGCTGCCTCCTTACCTTCAAGTTTTTTTTGTTTTGATGTTCTCGTCGGTGAGCTGCCGTTTTTCTTTCTTCAGTCGGGTCTGGTTGGGCAGCGAAGGTAGCGGCTGTGGCAGCAGCAGCAGGCAGTTTTTGGAGTCGACGTTGGTCGAGTTTTTGAGCAGCAAATTGGAGCACGGCTACGAAGTGGAGCACGACGTAGAGGTGGAGTGTGACCATGAGTAGTCGTGTGACCACGAGCTGCTCATCTTTGATGACAGCGTGAGGCTGTCCTGACGTCTCCATCGGGGTATTGTGGTTTGTGGGGTCTTGTCCCTGTTGTGCAGCTGAGGGCTGTCTTGGTGACCCGATGGAGGACGTATGTTTGGTATTTTTTTTTCTGCCTGCTGTTGTTTATTTTTGCCTTTTTTTTTAAAGCTACTTTTTTGTTTATTTTAACTTGATTTTGTTTTGTGCTGCCTTTTGGTTTTTTCTTGTATTTATGGTTTTTATCTTTTTACCAGACCTGACTCACTTAAATATTGTAAATAAATTAATTTTGAGCTCATTATATTGTTTTTGTTGTTTTCCCTCCTTTGTTTGTTGCATCTGCTGTCAGTCAAGACAGCCCCTGTCCTGAGTATGTTAAAGAACCTGCATAACGACCCACTGGTCGTTACAATATATATATATATATATATGTGTGTATGTATATATGTGTGTATGTATATATATATATATATATATATATATATATATATATATATATATATATATATATATATATATATATATATATATATATATATATATATATATACATACATATGTCAAGTTACTAAATTTACTGAAGACTGGCTGTAAGTAAAAAACAACCTGAGCATTGTTGTCCTAGGAAGTGCTAATTGTTTGTGATATAGATATAATTACCTCAAGGCAGGGGAGTGCCAGGTCAAGAGTTGTGGCTCCCTTGGTGAGAGGAAATATCCCCACAAATGGCAGATGACCTGTTCTCCAGAGTCAAAGGCAGTCACACATACCATTCTTTGGTGATGCTGGTAGAAGAAAGCAATAGCATCCTCACCACTCAGCATGGTGTGACAGCCCCATTCCTTGTATAAATGGTAAACAAAAAACTAAAAGGAATACAATGGTAAGTCTTGGGGGTTCAAATATATGTGGATATGGTACAAAAGGGAATAAATTTTGAGAGGGAGTTTGTTTATGGAAAGACAGTAAGATGTCTAGATGTTTTGTGAGATAAAGGTTGAAGATAGGTGTGTTTGGGAAGGGGATGGACAAATGTTGATAGTGTCTGGACTGGCAGAAATCTGCATGTTATGATAAGGCGTGCACTTGTCTCAGGGAGACTTTGGTGATAAGTGAAAAAGTACAAAAGCGCTATTTCGATGATTGTAGGTGAAGACTAATCGAGAGTAATAACAATAGAAGGAAGAAGGAAAGGAAGAAATTTGTGGAGAATAAGACATTATACATGTAATTAAATGTGGATAGAAAGGTTAATGAATTTATTGACCTCAAAATAAAAGAAGCAAATCAAATGGAATGATACTATCTTAAGTCAATTGAGTTCTGGATTGATGGAGAGTGTGCTTAGGAGATTTGCTGAATGTGGAAGATTGAAGAGAAGCAGGACTGAATGACCTGAGAGTGGAAACGGTAACAAAGCTTGACAATGCTTGTGGAAATAACTGTTGTGGTTGTAAGAAGGCAATTGAGAGGTTTATGAAAGGAAAGACCCAAAAATTTGATGGGATTACATGAGAGTTACTGCGGTAGATTGGTGATTATGAGACTGGGAGACTGACCAGGGCATCTAAGGTATATTTGTTTTAGGGGAAAGGTTTCAAAGGAATGGGTGAGAAGAATAATTGTTCCTCTAGATGTTATGACTGAAGATTAGATAATCATTAATGAGGATAACATTTTAAGATATGAGACTGAGACAATCTCAAACAATTTCTGACCATTCCAATGGAAAGACAAAATTAGCTTAATATGTAATGCAGTCTGGCTGAGATCCGTATTTGCAGAAAAGGGCTTCCATCACAGGAAGTAATAGTTTCAAAACAATCACTCTGTCATCTTCATTGATTCCTTCAGGCATAAAAGGGTTTAACAGTACATTGGTGGGGCGGGACCTCTTAAGTGTTGCTTCCTTTTGGAGCAAAGACATGACCACAAATTAGAAAATGACTGCTTGCACAGTTTCGGTCAGGTGATTATTGTCCCCATTGGTATAAAGACTGTCCAGGTTAGAGGGATTTCTCACTTTCCCTAAAGGTCTGCTGACTGGGCCATGTCAGAGACCAGCTGCCATTTGATTAGAAGCGACTGATTACGGGAGTAAAACCACGCTTCCTTGGAGTCTACAAAATGACAGCTAGGTAGTAGTTATTTTCTTGGCACCTTGGGAACTACCAGAGTAAAATTCATTACAATGACCATCCTTCTTGCTAGGAAGAAACAGGATTTAAAAGGCCTTGATTACCTGATTATCAAATACTTGGAGTGATGAAAAGAGAAAACAATGTCGTTCTGACTTTATGGGTAAGCATCTGAACATTAGGACAATGTAGAAAGTAGAGATTTAAATTTAAAATGGCAAAAAAGAGTACTTCGAGGCAAATTTTATGCTTGGAGTATTTCGCATAAGGATGTGACGTTTAAGATGTTTTTTTTTTGAGTGCAGGAAATAAAGCTAATTAGCTGCTTATTAAGGAAAGCTGTCACATTAAGACACAAATTATATATTTATATATATTATATATATATATATATATATGTACTTGTAATAGCCACAATGCCCTCTTAACTTCTTGAATTCTTCGCGCTTTTTTGGATATGCTTGTCACTACAAAGCCGTAAGATCCAAACGCAAGAAATTGAAGTGACTGTGATCCCCGGTCGCGGGAAACGAACCCGCGTCACCATAATCACAAGGAGGTCACGTTGCCGACCTGGCATTGTGGCTATTACAAGTACATATGTACTGTATCTGGTAAAAGTGACCAGTAGATTCTACATATATATATACATATATATATATATATCTATATATATATATATATATATATATATATATATATATATATATATATATATATATATATATATATATATATATATATATATATATATATATATATATATATATATATATATATATATATATATATATATATATATATATATATATATATATATATATATACATATATATATATGTATATATATATATTTATATATATATATATATATATATATATATATATATACATACATATATATATATATATATACATATATATATATATATATATATATATATATATATATATATATATATATATATATATATGTATATATATATATATATATATATATATATATATATATATATATATATATATATATATATTTATATATATACATATATATATATATATATATATATATATATATATATATATATATATATATATATACACATATACACAGAGCTTGATGGCGCGCACTACGCTGCACCGGAACCCGGCACTGCCCGTCATTTCTCCCCTACCCTCCTGATCCCTACCTACCCTGCCCCAACCTGGGGCGGGTAAACAGGGAAGAGGGTGGATCCTCATGTCTCCCCTACCCCCGATCCCCTGCCTACCCCGCCCCCACCCGGGGCAAACAAACAAGAAAGATCCACTCAGATTTTATTATCTATTTATTTATATATATATATATATATATATATATATATATATATATATATATATATATATATATATATATATATAAACACCAGTCAGTATGACCCCTACAATAAACCCCCTGTGCTTAATATTAAATATTTCTTCTTGACTACGCAAGTAATAACATACCCTCACTTTACTTGACTTTTTTTTAATATGATGATACTAGAGTACTGCTTTGGAGGCATAATAAATCAAGACAAGTATCTGTGAACCTTTGCTATGGTAAAACATATGCATTTATAGCACTCTTTTTTTATTTTTTTTATTTTAATAGGCAATATATGTAAGTCATTAATTAAGTGTGTTCAACAGAAGCGCTTCTTCACGTGATATAATCTCAAATAAAAAATAATTTCTTAGAGGCCTCAGTATCTTAAAGTTTGAAAGAACTGTATTTCACTATCCTGTGTATAAAACAGTGTGAATCCATAGTTTATTTATTTATTTTTTTATAAGACAGACAATGTCATGAACAATATCTGTAGAGCAGTGAATTAATAATTCAGCTATCACAAAACCTTCAATAAGAAAATGCGTAACATTGCAACACAACATACCTTGCAATTCCAAAATTGTTTGAATACAGCCTGTCTTTATGACGATCATAATAAACAGTCATCAACTGTTCGAAGCCAAAAGGCTTTCCCACAAAATGAAAACGCTTTAACAGAAAAGGAATAACCTAGAGTCTAGACATATATTTTAGCTCAGTATGACCCCAGATCAATGCTGTGTATAGTCTCAAAACCATTACTGAAAAGTTTTTGCTATGCGTATACGTTTATGTAGTTAATAATCCCTATTTATATTTTGTGTGCTTGTAGAGTAATGCGAAGCAGTTCCACGAAAACATAAAACTCCTTGGAAAATGTTTGAGCCACTGCACAAATTACATTTAATATACCTTTATTTTATACATATTATCATTTCATGTTCTAGTGTTCGAGCTAACACAAATTATTTCTCTCTGAAGGAGACGAATAGGTATCAAAATAATCTGATGCATTTCATAGGGACATGAAATAATCTTACATATTATTCCCAGAATGTCTTACACATTTTTCCCGATTGGGATGTCAACAAACTTTTATCATCACCTTTTTAAGTGACAGCTCTAAATGCAGCCATTTATATTTATAACAGTTTCAATATAAGCGGTAACTTAATTACGCTAATGCTTTTTGAAACCTCCGTATGGAGACCTTTCCCTGCTTTTCGAAAATCCGTTTTAATTCCGCTTAATTCTGAAATGTAAATTTCCATCGCCTTTGTCCTCTCGGATGGAATTAAATTTTCGTCTTTTCCTCCGAAGATAAAATAGATTTATTTCGCGTTTTTGCCTTCCTT